>NC_132884.1:16814153-17104153 GCF_030463535.1 Salminus brasiliensis | reverse complement strand
GCAGGTACAGGAGAGTGAGTGATCAAACTCATCAGAACTCACACCCACACACATGCTGGGCCTCTAAAGGGGCGGATGGACTTACCTAACAGGACAAACCTAACGGACTCAGCACTGGTGTGGTTTGGCAGTATGAACAGCAAAGGCCACTATGCCTCTCTCTGTCTCTCTATCAGCCTTTCTATGTTTCTCGCGCACTCTTTCTTGCTGTCTTTCTGCTCATCTCAGTGAATGTGTGTTATTTTTTGGAGGATGCAAATGGTACCGCACATGATGGCGAGTGAAACAAACAAACAGCAACAGTGAAAATAGTTGAGATGGAAAGACAGAAGACCAAAAAAAGGAATAAAAAAAGGACACTTCAGTCCCCCATCCTGTGCTCAAAAAAACCCCCAAAAAAACAAAAGACTTGTGTTTTGCAGCAGCAGTTTCAGTGTTTTTCTCCTTCACCCAGCAGCAGAACCGCTGAGGCCCAGGAGACCTATTAAGTTTCACTGAAGAAAAACAGCAGATTTCATGCAAATCCCAGGGGGAAATCTACAATGCTAAGATTATTTATTGGATGTTGTCCACGGATGGACAGAAGTTTGCGGAGTTTGTCCATGAGTTAATTTCCTTTCAATGCTGCATAAAGTGAAGCATCACAGTTGAGCAAAAACATATAAAAGTTCTTAAAACAAACAGAACTGGGGGGAGAAAAACATTTTATGGCTATACTGAAGTAGTTTCATTTTTACCTGATTAAATGTTGGTCTGAATAAAAAGCACAGAAAAGAAAAATATAAGCAAAGCATTTAAGCTGTTTTTAAAAATTTTATTATTTCTGTTACCCTAAACCAAGCTACGAATTTCTGCTTAGTAGAGCGTTTAATGGAGGTTCTGCACATTACAATTTTGGTTCTTAGAACATCCAAACTGTTTTGGAAGTTCCTAGAGCACTATTATTTAACTTTTTTATGTTTATTTGTTTTTTTCTCATAATTGCATATTTCAAAAAGTAATGCACGTTCATCATTTAAACTTTAAAAATTATCAGTGTTAATTTAAAAAAAATGGAGTAACTGTACGACTCTATGAGTCCCGAGCCATTCCGCTTTGCCAGCCAGAGTCTGAGAGAGCACAATTGGTCATGTTCTCTCTGGGTGGGTAGATGGCGCTCTCCCCCCCCATCACTCTTGAAGTTGGCACAGGCACAGGCGTCTGTTAGCTGTCACAGGCGTCTGTTAGCTGGTACGGCAAAGAAGGGGACCTGGCGCTTCCCTCTGAATGTGACGGCTGCCTGGCGGTGCAGCATCTTCTTGTAAAGAGGCGGTGGCTGGTTTTGCATGTATCAGAGGAGACGTGTTAAGTCTATAACCTCCTAGTGGTGGGTTAATTGACCATACCAAATTGGGAGGAAAAAGGGAACTGAACGAGAAATGAAACAAGAAATGAAACTGAAAAATGAACGAGAAAAAACAAGAAAAAAACGGAAAAACCCCAAGAAATGATTCAATTCTATTTTATGTTCTATGTCTAAATGCTAGGTATTGGTTTTACTGTATAGTATTTTATTTGTTGTACTTTTATTTTTGGGAAAGTTACTTTAGATGTTTCCATAACGTAACTGGGAATGTTGAGTAAGAAACGTTGTAATAACATTGTGATGCAAACCATTATTACATCACAGGTTTCCAAAACATGTTTTTCCTGTAATGGTACAGGCTAACCTTCCTGGAACCTTTTAAAAACACAGCTGATCATTTCTATAATTTTTCCATGCTAGATGGGAAGTCAGTGAGTATAGTTTTTTTCACACCCACTGACAACTCTCAGTTTGGTCTG
The DNA here is from genome assembly GCF_030463535.1 of Salminus brasiliensis. Lineage (NCBI taxonomy): Eukaryota > Metazoa > Chordata > Actinopteri > Characiformes > Bryconidae > Salminus > Salminus brasiliensis. The sequence continues at coordinate 17,102,329 of NC_132884.1, read as the reverse complement.
GGTGGCTCTAGTCTACAAATTTTTGGCCAGTCGGAGTGGACAGTTGGAGAGAGAATTGTGTAGTGTGTGAGGGGCGCAGGCTCCAATTTTTCAGATGTTCGTGTTTCAGATGTTTTCAACTTGATGCTCAGCGTAATATAGTAGTATATATTGGTCAGCGACTCAATCTGAATGGGTCCCGTCTAAACTAAGCAGTCTTCATGCAGTCATTAGGCAGTTTATTATTTTAATTTACATTCCACCTTAAATGATCCAGCAGCTACATTCTGGTACATGTCCAATACTGCAGCACCATTTAAGGTGGAATGGAGATTTGAATAAGAAATCAACATCTGCCTCATATGTAGGGTAGTCTCCAATATGTGGTATGTATGTTTACTCACCTCCAACTTCCTTTGCGGTCTGTAAAAACCATGCTGACTTTGTCTTCCTATCCATTACCTCCCCCAAAGCCATTTACATGTTTCTTTCGTTTTGGCTTAGCGCAAGTGGTGGCATGAATCTATGTCTTCTGGGTAATATGAGGCATGCATGTTTTGGGGCATGTTTGGTTCGATTCAGCAGCAGGTTCTTAGAAGTCATTTTTTGTATGTCATGTCATGTACCCAAGACTTTGAGAAATTGTAAATGAAAGATAAAGCCTGATATGTAAAGTTCACTATATTGCCAAAAGTATTAAAAAGTGTTCTAATCAATTCCATGGCCACAGGTGTATAAAACCAATCACCTAGGCATGCAGAGTGCTTCTACAAACATTTGTGAAAGAATGGGTCACTCTTAGGAGCTCAGTGAATTCCAGTGTGGTACCGTGATAGGATTCCACCTGTGCAACAATCCAGTCGTGAAATTTCCTTGCTACTAAATACTCCACAACTGTCAGTGGTATTATAACAAAGTGGAATTGGGAACAATTGGGAACAGCAGCAACTCAGCCACAAAGTGGGAAGCCACGTCAAATGACAGTGCTCAAGAACTGTGCACAGAGAGCTTCAAGGAATTGGTTTCCATGGCCAAGCAAATGCATCCAAGCCTTACATCACCAAGCCCAATGCAAAGTGCTGGATGCAGTGGTGTAAAGCTTACAACTACTGGACTCTAGAGCAGTGGAAATGTGTTCTCTGAAGTGACGAATTACGCTTCTCTGTTTGCCAATCCGATGGACGAGTCTGGGTTTGGCGGTTGCCAGGAGAACAGTACTGATTGCATTGAGCCAATTGTAAAGTTTGGTGGAGGGGGGATTATGGTGTAGGGTTGTTTATCAGGAGTTGGGTTCGTTAGTTCAAGTGAAAGGAACTCTTACCAAGCGATTTTAGTCAGTTTCATGCTCTCAACTTTGCAGGAATAGGTTCCAACGTGACTGTGCAAAATTGACCTCAACTCATAGAACACCTTTGGGATGAATTGGAGTGGAGATTGCAAGCCAGGCCTTCTCGTCAAACATCAGTGTCTGACCTCACAAATGCGCTTATGGAAGAATGGTCAAAGATTCCCATAAACACACTCCTAAACCTTGTGGAAAGCCTTACCAGAAGAGTTGAAGCTGTTATAGTGAATGCATGTGAGTGAATGGGGTTAATCAAGTCTAGCTAGCTGATAATATACAGCTGTACCCGCTAGCTTGGTCTTACCTAGTACACAATGCTACCACTGCTTAAATGATCACACATTGACTAACTCACCAGTTCACAGTCAGCAGTTCACAGCCATCCACTCACATACACTAGCTCACATTTATCAACTCACAAGGATTAACCTCCTTAAGATTAGAGTTGAGATTAATGTTGAAATAAAGTGACTAGTTTTAGAGTTAAGACTAGAAATATAGTCCTCAGTATTACAGTTAAGACAAGTTAAATCTTGGGTATTTGAGTTAAGACTAGAAATAAAGTTCTCAGTATTAAAGTTACGTCTAGAAATACTCATCCGAATTAGTGGTAATTCTACATTTAAAGTCTTCAGTATTAGAGTTAAAAGAAGAGTTAATGTCTTTAGTATTAGAGTTAAGAATATAAATAATATCCTCCATATTAGAGTTAAGACAAGAGTTAACACCTTTAGCATTAGGGTTTAGACTAAAAATAAAGATTAAAGAGTTAAGTTAAGAGTCAAGTCCTTCGGTATTTGAGTTAAGATAAGGTAGCCTTTAATATTAGAGTTAAAATGAGAGCTAATGTCTTCAGTTTTATTAATTATTAATTGAGTCTATCCTCAGTATTAGAGTTAAGATGAAAGTAAATGCCTTCAGTATTTGAGTTAGATGAGTTAATGTCTTCAGTATTAAACTTAAGAAAAGGGTTAATGTTTTGAATGAAGACTAATGTTTATGTTAATGTTTAGATTTAAGACAAGAGTTCAAAGAGTCTTCAGTATTAGAGTAAAGAGGAGAAATAATATCTCCAGTATTAGATTAGATTAGACTTTTCATTTTAGTCTTGGTATTAAAGATTAAGATGGGAGTTTAATTCTGCACTATTGGAATTATGGAAAGATGAGAGATAGCATCTTCAGTATTGAGGTTGGTGTTAAAATTGGTGAAGGTGAGGACTCCAACACCTCAGTGTTATTTATATGCTCATTTGGGGTAGGTTTTGAGTCTCAGTACTTTAATCTCTGATTTAGTACATAGTAAAAAAGGGAAGATTCAGCACACACTCTTAAACAATTTATGCAGGATTACAGGTGTGTGTGTGTGTGTGTGTGTGTGTGTGTATTTGCACATGCAAATTTGTTTTATTGAGAGCCTTTTTGGAATATTAAGTAAGTGTATCTTTGAGTGTGTGTCCCTTTAGAGATTTAGTGTTGAGTTGCTAGATGCTAATGGGTAAAAAATAAAAGTGCATGAATTTTTCATGTGTGAAGCCAAATGGAGTTGTGACGTTAATTTGAAGGTTCTGTGGAGAACCATATGTGAATATTCATTATTTCACTAATTTAGACATTCACTGCTTTCCGGTGAAGAGGCTTGGTTGGTGTGCAAATTTCCACACAAATTCAGATTCTGCTCTAATTTATCTATTGATGGATTTGCACCCACACCGACTTTACTGTAGCAGTAAACAAACTCTTAACACCAACAAAAACTCTAGCTCTATCACTAACACTAACTAATAACTAACACTAAATCAACACTAACACAAATGCATACTAATCACTAACTCAACACTAACACAAATGCACACCAATCACTAACTCAACACTAACACAAATGCATACCAATCACTACAAGCACAGAAGCAATAATTCTGCTGCTAATGCTAACTCATCATGAACACACACACACTAATCCCAGTACTAGCATTTACTAGACACTAACTACCACAGGCACTAAGGATGACACCAATACTAACACAAACACTAGCCCCAGTACTAACATTTACTGGACACTAACACAAGCATTAACATAGACCTGTCCTGAGTGCCAACTCTGCTGCTAATGCTATCTCAACCCTAACACTAACACTAACTCCAGTACTAACATTTTCTAGACTCTAACATAAGCATTAACTTAAAACTATCCCAAACACAAACTATACCACCAACACTAACGCTTAACACTAACACAAACACTAACTCTAGTACTAATATTTACTGGACACTGACACTGGCATTAACTATCTCTTCACACTAACACATACACTAACTCTGTCACTAACACTCAATACTCAACACCATCACAAGCATCGCTAGCACTACAAGCATTAGATCTGTTACTAATACTAATTCTTAACACCTGTAGAAGTACAAAATCTGTCATTAACACAACCTTTGACTCTAACACTAACTCTTCACACTTAACACCAACAGAAGCACCAACTACCATTAACGCTTACACATACACAAGCACTAGCTCTTCCACTAACAATTACTCAGCAATAACACCAATTCTAAACCCACATCAAGGCTTGACTCGCCTAATCAATAAGTACTATTCAATCCACCTTATGGAAATCTACTACCATTTAGGTTTAACAGTTCACTATTAAGGATTTATTGTACCTCCAAATGAAGAAAAAGGTCCTTCATTAGGATTCTCCCAACTGAGCAGCACTTTAAAGTGCAGGGATAAAAAGTGGTGTTTGTGAAACAGCAGTGTTATGGGTAAAGAGTGCAATATCCGGAGCAAACAGCCAATCAAGGAGTGTGCTGAGGTGTTTAATGCCTCTGTGATTGCCTGCTCAGTAAAACAGGAAGGGAATAAAACAAAATAAGAATAAAATGGCTCGGCTGCTTGCCAAGAGTTAAGGACCACATCTTAAAAGATATGAGTGAACGGAATTCAGGTTTTATGAGAGAAAACGGCTGATGGTCTGGGCTGAGCTGAGCTGGAATCAGTGCTGGAAGAAGCCACAGAGTGTGGGAGCTAACGCATCAGAAGGCACGCAAGATGTGTAGACCTTCACCCCTGAGAGGTGGAGCAGCAGAGCTGAAATTCAGGACAGAAGATTAAAAAAACCCACCCATTTAGAGTGAACTGCCTCCACTGCAACCTCACCCGGGCAACCAATGTGCTCAGAAGAAAGCACTTGGTACGCAGCTCTGATGCATTGGTTAGCAGACACCAGCCAGACTCACCCACCCGGAAAGTGCAAGGCCAATTGTGCTCTCTCAGGCTTCGGCTGCTGATGGCAAGTCCTCTGGAGTCCCGAGGGCAGGTAAATGTGAGCATATGCATTGCTATGGGATCTAGTTGACTGAGTTAAAGAAAAACAATCAATATCAATAATATCAGTAATAATAAATATAGAATATAAACAATGTTAATGCTAATTTTGCACACAATCCATGTATTAAATAGGATGTATTTCTTTTTGAAGTGCACACTGATATAAACCAAGACTATTAACACTCCATTTAAAGACATATTGCAGTGTGCAAATTATGATCGCACCAAAGAATATAAACATATTTCATATACTGCAATAATATAACTCAAGCAGCCAGGGTTTTAGAAAAAATAAGCACACCATATGATCACATCATTTTAATTAATTAATTAATTTATTTATTTATTTTTAAAAGAAAAATATAAAAAAACACATTATTTTCAGATTATTGTATTTTTAACACTTCAAAACTATTTAAGCTCTGGCCAGCAGGGGGAGCTGTGCACTCACTGCTCAATCCTAAACTCCATGTAGGATGACAGCTATTGGCTCATGAGCTCCTGAATGCCTTCTTTTGACTGTTGACTCACTACTGCATGCAACAACTGTGTGAAACACAGTGTATATTATATGTCAATAAAGGAAGACAGGTTTATTTTGCACTTGTTTCTGGGTCTGAAATGTGATTTAGATTGTGATTTTTATTAGCATTGGTCCCCCTTATTAAAGCCAGCTCACCTTAGAAAAATAAGCTACATCTAATAGTTCTGAATCTGCAAGTTTCTCTAGTGTTGGCATCTGCAGTGATGAGGACAGGCTCCCACTGTGCAGAAAGAGAGAGAAAAAAATGGTAAAATATTCACCAGATGCTCATGTATAAATTTTAGCCTGAAGTTAAACTGATGCAACCGTGGGTAAGCATTGTTAAACTATTGTGCGAGTGAAAGGCTCTGCAATTTACTGAAGCCTTCAGCACAGAGGCTAATGCTGCAGGCAGCGAGCTGGAGGCTTCAGGCCAGCTCCATTGCTGCTGTGCACTTTTACACACTCTTACACACTTTCAGGGCTTTTCAGACAGCGCCTCGTTTCAGTTCCAGAAATGTTTGCGGCTTGCAAAGGTCGGCTTCTGCACATGTCAGTCAAAGAATCTCTGAACTTGCTGCCATCCTAAAGGGACCTTTTACACTGGGATAATAAGGTGCAGTGCTTTTTCTTTTTTCATTCAGATGCACGGTGGCGCTGTGCTGGTTGAGAGTGGAAATGCAGGCTGCTGGTGGACAGGCAGAGAAATGCAACCAGTTCTGATAGCTAGTGAACCCTCTGAATTGCCATAGTGCTCACGGTTTTCCCGCTTGCTATTGCTATCTGTCATTATGTGGATGTAGTGAACACTATACAGACGATCCCAGGGCTGGCAAAAATCTAAGACCCCCAGTGAGCAAGCAAACTGCGACAGTGGCAAGGAAAAACACCCTCAGAGCTGGAGGACAAACCTTGGGAGGGACTCAGAAGGGGGACCTGACCCATCCTCATCTGGTCAGAACTATTTCCTCCCGTCCATTCTGGCACCCAGATGCCAGATTCTGCAGTAAAGCGCAGAGGCAACGGACAGCCACACCTCCAGTCGTGCCTCAAGCTTTTGCTTTTCAGGTTTAGCTTTAGCTCTTCAGGTTGCTCAGACTCAATAAGAAGGCAGAGGCATGTTAGCCTTGTAATTGGCCAGGGGTAAGCTGATGTAAACGTGACCCACCTTCTGGTGAAATACAGCAGACATTTATTAGATTAGGGAAGATAATCATACGACATATTTTGTACATTTACATTGGTGGCCCTGAGGAGCCAAATTAATTTGATTAGAATTAAGATTTAGCTTCCCAGGGGCTTTAAAGCAACACTATGAAGCATTTTCACCTAAAATGCTTCAATGGTCTCCTTAACTCTCTCAGTAGTCCACCTTTGCCGGCTGGTGTTTACTCAATGAAATTTAGAGCGGCAACTGTAGTCAAATTTTCCGGAGGTTGTTTTGGAGGGAAGAAGACTTTGTTAAAAACGTGTGGTGTGGAGAAATGGCAAGTGTGGTGTAAGAGCCAATAGTGTGAGTCTCATGGCCAATGCGTGAGAGTTGGCAGCCCTGTGAACACCATCATAGATAATATTTGCAATGGAACGGCATGTTTGCAATTGAACCAAAATTAGGGGGAGAAGGTGACATTTGATGCATGCATGACAGAAGGCAGCAAGTACAGGTCTGTACAAAGCAGGTGTCTCCACGTGTCCTCTGTGATTCACACAATAACTCGCGGGCAGGATTTCATTTGCAGCAGGCCCGGCAGGGTTGATACTAGATTTCGCAGGCAGGAGTGACCCCAAGAAGTCATGAATTCTCTCGCTCGTCTGACTGGTAGTTAAGCGTCAGTTAAAAAAAAAGTCGTTCAGTGCAGAAAGTATGCAGACAACATACTCCTGTGCTGTCTTTCAGTCTTTACGCACAAAATGCATCAAGGAAATGTTCTGTTTTGATGGCCTTGCTTCTCATATAAAACAACCTTTGCCCAATATATGCTGTTCATATAACGGCTCACTACTCCCTATGAGAGTATGGCTATTACACACATACAAGGCAATAAACGTTAAACAGGGTGTCGTGCAACCTATGGCTGAATATAAATGGCTTTCTGTTAGACAAACAGTATATAATACACTGTGGGTAGGGAAGCTGTTATGTCATGACTCACTTGGTGCTCTATATAGGGAGCACTGAGCTAATTGAGATTCAGCCTAATGCCAAGCGATGGTACTGGTCTGTTTATTATATTAGCATTAGTGGTAGTGAACAGTAATTTAGGTACTCTTTCACTCTTTCACACAGGATTTGGTTGTGCTACAGCACTATGCTAAAGGCATAGACTCACCTACAGCCTGATGTATCTTAATGCTGCTTTCAGCAGGTCGTTAACATAGGAAAATTGCTGTCATCCAAACAAGTCATATCTACCAAAATGGAGAAGTAACAACCCATCAAAAAACATTTATGTAATTTGGGAACATTTCCATTGGTCCATTCATCATGAAATTGTCACACAATGTAAAGAACAACAAGCTCAAAGGTATTCCAGACCTACCACTGGAGTGACTCTACACCATTACACAGAGTCTAGAAGCTCACATTCTACAACTGCAGCGACACACGTGCTGGAAGAACTCGCTCTGGGCGCATGTTTAAAAAGGGTTCAAGGTGTAATTCTATGTGTAATCACAAGCATGTTATGCAGAGGGTGTGTTCAGCTCAGTCGAATCAAGCATTCAGCTGATGGAGGTGGAGGCTTACAAAAAGGTACACTGCTGTTCTTTTACTACAGTACAGAGAACCCTCTAGTTCTGAACTGAAAAAAACATCAATAATAAGGATTATCACACAGCATGTTGCGATATTTGCAGGACTCACCTTGCTATGAGCTTCCATTGGATCAATCTATCCACACACAAACACAAACTGTACACATACTGCACACACTCCAGCTGATATCGGCCCAGGAGCTGCACAGAAAATATCTAATCAATGAAGTTTGAGATTTCATCCTAAAGCCACACAGTGCACCCATCAATGCTTATATTGATCAGGAGCTGAAGCCAGTGTTTTTTTTTTATTATGATGTAGGATTGTTGGGTGATTCTTCAATTAGGGGAACATTACCAGTTGCACTCAAAATGATTCAGCCTTCTCTGCAAATTAGGTTTGTTAGCATAATGTACACATTTTCAGCTGTTTGTAATAAACCCATCAAACAAGACCAAGTTAAACAGCTCAACACAACTAATAAGCAAGCATGCTTTCTCCACATTCAACACAAAGGACCACTTTTAATGATCATTTTAATAATCATTCCCCCTCTCATGACAGTAGAGACCCTTATGCAAATACGTTGCATAGCCAGACACCAGCTTCTGGCAGCATTCCTGAGGAATCTTAGACCAGTCCTCATGGGCAGTGGCCTCTAGTCCACTAATATTCCTGGGTTTGCTGCTACAACTGCCTTCTTCAAATCCCACCAAAGATTTTCTATTGGGCTCAAGTCAGGCGACTGTGACGACCACTCCAGAATCTTCCAGGACTTCTTCTGAAACCAATCCTTGGTGGACTTAGCGGTGGACCTTGAGGTATGCTTGGGATCCTCCACATGCTGTAGCTTTCCAGTGCCAGAGGAAGAAAAGCAGCCATATGTTTCATGCATTCTTCCTCTACCAGACGTACTGCTGGTAGGCCTAAAAAGGTCTTGTCTCATTGCTCCACAGATGTTTTAGTTTCTTAGCTTAGGCATTAAATATATTATTTTATTGCACCACCAAAAATATGTATCAATACCATTACATGTGCACACTAAGAAGTATTACTCAGTAACTACAGGGACTTCTGTACAAACTGATGGGGTGATTTTTTGGTAATAGAAGTTTGTAATAACACTTTTGGCCCACCAGAGGGTCACAGCCTTTTTAAGGGGTTAAACAGCATTTTGTGTTCTACTGTGCAGTTGTCTTCAACCTGGACACTGGAACTTCTCTGCTCCAAAAATAAAAATAATAAAACAGTAATACATTAACTGCAAATGTGTGCTTTTTAAACAACTTTCAACTTTTGCATACCTTTGTACAGTATTTTACCATCCTCAACTTTACCATCATTACTGCAACAGCCTGCGATTTCTGTTAGGATTTATTTAAAGGTAACACTTATTTATGTTGTAACCATGGAAACAAAGACTGGCAGGAGAGCACATGTCAGCTGTGAAAGAAGAGTGACATTTTGATGTCTGGAAAAGTGACTAATTTAATCATGTAATCCTTCTGATCTCTGAGTAGATTTACTGAGTAGATTTATTCAGCTTACAGCATGGAAACACCCACATTACACAGTTTCTATGATTACAAGATTACGAGATGAAAGTGCAAAAACACATTGAAGCATTATTATTTGTATTCATCGTTTTCAATGGTATCTTTTAGATCTGGCACCACTGGTTTTTCCACTGGAATTTATATTAGAGTACTTGAAAAAATACATGTTGTGACATATTATGTAATAAGAAAACATGAAAGTAGTGTTACATGAAAGTGTTGTAATGTAGTTGTATGTAATGTATAGTTATGCCCTATAGTCTTGTTAGTCTATAGTCTATGCCCTATATGTTGTTATTAGACTTATCAGAAAAAGAACATATGTTCGCCATATGTGAAGTACCATGTGTGAAAAAAATGAAATGTTTACATGAATTATAAGTGCATTGTATACTAGTAGAGTAGAAAATACATGTCTTAGGTCTTTTTTTCCTGAAAAAAGTAAAAATTCTCCTCATTACAACACAAAATGTGTTGTCATAGAAACAACACTATTTTCCAGTTTTAATATCAATATCTTTGTAACTGTTTTAAATGCCAACTACACTTCCTCTAACTAATTATCACTGTTTTTTCAGCCAATATGGCCGTAAGTCAACAGTAGGCAGTTCTAGAGAATACAGACAAAACTAAGTGAACCCTTAATTTGGAATGATTTGGATTTCTGCACTACACCACTTATTTGACACATAAAATTACAATATAAAAGCTAAATATTTAAATTATATATAATCTCAATCTTTTTTTTGGCTATGATGAATTCTTTATGTTAAAGCTTGTTCACACTGTCTCAACACAATTAAAAGAAAATGCTTGCTGATGTTACTTCTCAAGAGGTATGATGGTAAATAGAGACCCCAGTTGAAGACTGTAGACCCTGTTACATTCATACAAGAAATATATAGTTTAAATGTAAGTGGACCTATTTAAATTTAGGGGTCAGTGGGTCATCCATTGTGAGCACTTATACTTAATATTATTTGTCCCTGCCCACTGGTGTGCAGTCCCAGAATTCAAAGGATTATCTAATGAACTCATGGAAAAGCAGCATATCTAATGTGCACTAATGTGCGTGCAGTTTCAACCTGCAGCAGATTGAAGCTACTGTCTTCTTTGGCACTCAGGATCAGCTCTGTTCAGATCAGGTCGGTTCAGCAGGTTAAAGCAGTGATACAGTGAAGTTTAAACGTTACAGAAACTCAGGCAGTAATGAAGTCTACCTCCAGGTTCTTCTGCAGTATCTTCATTCACTTCTGTTATTTTGTACCAAGACCATTAGAGGTGAATCAATGACATGCCTGAGAGTAGGATACATAGAGTCTGAATTAAAACCAAGACTTTGTAGTAGCTGAATCCAAATCAAGAACAAGGCCGTGAGTGGGCGAGTCAAGACTAAGTCAATCTGTGTGCAAACGCTATTTTATTTATGTGTTTTTTATGTCAGGGCTGTTGCAAGCGTGAAATTCCCACACAGTGAGGGTTTGCATATGTCCGTGATTTAAAAATTGAGAAGAAAAAGAGGAGGTCACCATCTCTGCATTATGCAAACGTAGTTACTCTGATCTTGTGTATATTTCAGTGTCTGAGACAAGGCCAAGTCAAAATAATGCTACCGAGATGAGGCCAAGACCATTCACTGGAGCATTGCAATGCTACACTGTTCTCTTACAAGTTTAAAAAAATATCAACCTGCTTTCTTTCTTCTGAGTGTGACCTTTTTTTATTTCTGCTCTGCAAGCTGCTAATTATTCTTTTTCAGACAGCAACATTAAATCCTTACTGCAGAGCTGTCTGGTGATAATAATGTTTATTTGTATAACATCTTTCATAATGATAATGCAGCTCTAAGTGTTTTACAGACAGTTAAAACACAAAAAAGAGACTGAAAATGGTAAAAAAAATAGGACTTTATATATATATATATATATATAAAACAGAATAGGACTGTCTGGAGCAGATCAACATGAACCTGTTGACACCATGACCAATGGTAGGTGTGGGCTAGAGGGGTATAAAGCCCCCAGCATTGAGCAGCTGTGGAGCAGAGGGATTGTGAACTCTGGAATGATGGAAGTGCACCATTCAATACTTTTGGGATGGGTTGGTGAGTTGGGGATCCTGTCAAAATCCAGCGGTGGGCAGTGGTGGCTCAGCGGTTTGAGCTCCGGGTTATTGATGACAGGGTTGTGGGTTTGATTCCCGGGCTTGGCAAGCTGCCATTGTTGGGCCCTTGAGCAAAGCCCTTTACCCTCTCTGCTCCCCGGGCGCTGGAGTTGGCTGCTCCCCGGGCTCTGGGTGTTTGTGTACTCACTGCCCCTAGTGCACTTGTGTGTGTGTGTTCACTACCACAGTTGGGTTAAATGCGGAGGACACAGTGACAAATATGTGTGCCTTTACCTTTATCCTCACAGAAATGCTACCACATCAAGAAGAAAGCCTTCACTGGACAGTAGAGACAGTCCAACAAAAGCAGAATAAACACTTGATTTTGGAAGAAACAATGAATGAGCAGTGACCCAATACTTTTGTCCATTGTTGTCTGCCATTTTTTCAGACATAAGTAGCGCCTTCCTTTTCGGATTTCCGTTTCGGATTGCATTGTGGGACAAAAGTGTCCATCAAAACCATACTCAGAATCTCTCCAGTTCTAAGTATGCATTGTGGATTTTGCAGTATACTCAGCTTTGATAGTTTGTTTCTATCCCGCATTCTCAAAAACTAGGTACAGGAGTTACACTAGTATCCAATTGGGACGCATCCCTTGTGGTTTTCTAGGGAATAAACAGTCTATAGTTGTGATTTTCTTTATTGTGTACTACTTTGGGGTTCTGCCATTATGCCAAAAAATGTAGTACAAAATTTTCAGTGCACTGTAGAGTATAGTGTGTACACTATATGTAGATGAACACTAAATGGACATGAAATACCCATAATCCATCGTGTCATTTGGTTTAAAAATTTGTGCACAGCTTCTCTGTCCATAATCGTTTACTACCTTGTTGAATTCTTTTCCCCATAACAGTGCTCTATATAGTGGTCTGGGTTTTAGTATGAAGGGGATTGTGACTAGGGCACAGTTTTAGACGCAGCTTCTGATTGCTCTCAACTGAGATTCAGGTGTTTGACTATGAGGCATGGCTGGTGGCCCAGGAGAGCAGGCCTGGATGGGGGCGTGCCTCTGTGTACTGGTAATCTCAGTTGTTAGATTGAGCCTCATGTATCAAGCATGTCTGAGTAAAGGTACTATTCTAAGATCAGCTCTCAGCAGCTTTCTAATTGGATTCAGTGTTATGTAGAAAAAGAAAAAAAAAACAGGACAGATTGAATAACATGGTCAGTCTGTGCTTTAAATCCAGTACATTCAGCTCCTGGGTGGCACAATCATGTAAGTTTTGGCTCTATCATGAGGAGAATGCAAGTTGGGTCTCTGGCATTGTCATACCCATCCCTGGTTGGGAATCCAAGAGAGCATAATTGGCTTTGCTCTGGGTGGGTAGGATGGATCTTCTTATCCCCATCACTCAGAGTGATGTTAGCCAACGTGCCCGTCTGTTAGCTGACGTAACAGAATTGGCAGTTAGCATTCAGCTGTCCAATGGCGTTGTGTGAGTGGCAGTTGGAGAAGATGCAGTGCTGCTTCATATGAGTCAGAGGTAGCACATGCTAGCCTTCACTCTCCCAGTGCTGGTGGCATCATGTGGGAGAGATCGAGCTAATGGGCTGGCAGTACCCCAACTGGGGAACAAACTGGACCAAAAAGGACACCCTGACTGGTTTAACCTATATGTCCACATTTCATTATTTTCTCTCTAGTAACACTGGTCCCAGTTTAATCTTAACGCAGCATTATGCAACAATTTTTCATTTTGGCTCATGGGCTCCCCTACAGTTGTGGAGTGTAATTCCCTTCTGCACCACTGCAGTAAATACAAATGGGGCTTTGAGACCATTTTGGAAGCGTGTATTTGGTGACAATCTTAAGGACAGTAAACTGATGGACTGTGGTGGTGAGCAAAACTACAGGATTTTATGTGAATATGATTTGCAAGAGGTTTCATGCATGCTCTAGCAAAGGTATATAGTGAAGTAGCAGCATTCTGCCACGCGTGGCAATGACCGAGACACCATTCTCTCTATTACAGGTCAGTGGAAACTAAACTCTAAACTGTTCACAGTCCCCCGGAGCAGGAGAATTTGGATGAGAAACCGTTTAATGGAAGTGATGAATGGGTTGGTGTGCTTTTTTATGCGGGAAAGAAAAAATGGGATCTTTTGTGGTAATTTGCATTTTAACCCCTAAATAGCCAAGGGGCCTGCAGTGGGCCAAAAGTGTTACTACAAACTCCTGTTATCACAGAAAAGCCACACCAGTTTGTACAGAGGTCCCTGTAGTTACTGAGTAATATACCTTAGTGTGTATTAAACCTTGCTGCGTAAAGAGGTGGATGACAAGTGTGAACAGAAGTAGATCCAGATACAAAACACATGTCAATGCCAGATGTAAACTGGCCCATTGATGCCCATTTCTGAGAGCACCGGGATGCACAGCAGCGTGAGATATTTCCTCTGACAGTAACTTCCCCTAAATCTGGCTGATCATATCATGAGCATGTGTGTGTGTCTGGGGGATTTAACACACACTTAGGAAATAAAGGATAATAAATCATGAATGAAATTACGTGACGGCTGATAAGAACAATACTGTAACAGTGCCTGTCATAATCCTCATCTGAGAACACTGTGCCTAGTCCCTGATCCGAAACGTATGGCTAATTTTGAGTTCTTGTGGTGTATGTGTATGTGTGTGTGTGTGTATGTCTGTGAGTGTGTAGGGATTTATAAACCACTCCAGAGGCCTCCTCTGGTGTCTGTAGGTTTATTCTAGGCTCTGCGGGTGGCTGAGAGCAGAGAGCAGGGATGATTGGATGTTTCTTTTTTTTCTGTTTTCTTTTTTTTGTTTTTAAATGTGGCCAAATTTCTGCTCAGTTTCAGCAGAACATCCTGAGGCTGTCTAAAGCAGCCGAGCTGCAGGGCGCTAGAGCCTCCGGGAGAGAAAACAGGCCTTATCTAAAGCACAGAGGACAATAGGAGTCATGCATACGCACATGTGCACACACACACAGCAATGCTCCAGTCTGCCGGGGTGCTAAGGGAAAAGTGGTCTGAAAGGATTTTTCAGACTCAATGGCTGTGTTTGTCAGTGTTTTCTGTGATATTCTGTGGATCAGGGCCAACAGGGAGGGATGTTATGGATGTATGTTACTGTATCTGAGTCATGGGAAATGCTTATTGTTATTTTAGAAATGACATCACTCTGAAATAAAGAATATTAAATAACAGTTTATCCAGCTTTTCTTGGAATAACTGCCTCTACTGTTCAGGGAAGGCTTTCTATTAGATTTTAAAGCACTGCTGTGAGAATTTGAGTGTCAGTAAGGTCATGATGTTGGAGTCACCACCTTATTTCATACCTCATTTCATATCATCATTCCGGAGAACACAGTTCCACTGCTTTCCACAGCTCAATCCTGGGGTAGGGGGCTTAATACCCCTCTAGCCCACACCTGGCAGTAGGAATGGTGCCAGAGAGTCCTATTCTATTGACAGTACTTCTCTACAGAAGAAGCTTGAAATTACATTAATCAGCCACAGTCATAGCCGACGTTCACCTTGCCACTTTCTCAGAGGTGGATCATTACTAGAGGTCCTTATTGGAGGAGATGTAGTTGTAGTTTGCTCAGATAAGAGCTCACTGTTAACTGTTTGGCCAGCTAGTTTGGCTTTTGCCAAAACTATTAGCAGTGTCTTCATCAATCTGGAGAAAGAGATATTAGGAGGAACCAAGACTCACCAGTGGAGACCCATCCTCCTCTGGTCAAATCTGCTGGTTCATGTTTCAGAGGTTAGCAAATTGTCAAGTTCAAAGTTGACCTAAGCCCTATTTGGATTGGATTACTTTATCAGGGCGAAGGTCTGTAATAAAGTCTTTGCGTCTCCCCGACAGGGGCACCGAATTGGGACAATTTGAAGGGCCTGTGACTGATAGGTGCCCTAAATTACTTTTTGTATTTAAGCAGAATAGTTAGAGTTGTGGGGCCCAGTGTAATATATTTTCATGGGACCCAAAATCCCTGGCAGCTCCCCTGCTCCTCTGTGATAAGACTCCTCACTATAAACGGACAGCAGTAATAGGATGAGTACATTTCTAACTCAAATGTTTATATGTTGTTGTCACATGATCAATTTCACAACAGTTGTGCAAATGACTGAAGAAACACTGGCTCTTAATTCAGTACAGGGAGAGAGAAAAGTTTTTACAAAAATTTGATACAGTTTAATACTTACTAGAAAGTCTTGGATATGTTCATTCAGAGACTAAATGCTGTGCACAGCAGTTGCCAAAAGCATTTTTTCCAATGAGAGGATGAGAGAGAAAAACACAGACATGACCAATCTGGCTTGAAATAAAATCACAAAAGATTTCCCCATAAAATAGAGATTTACTCCAGGACCTGATGTGAATTTGATCCTGTCCGAACAGGGCTAACTCCTAATTTGTCTGTCTTTTTCACCAGGCAGATTTCCTTCATATTGGACCACAGCCTGAAGCCAGCCTTATATAGATATCAAGTGAAGAACTACCAATTACCAATTTACAAAATTATCAAAACTCCTTCTTAACCTTCTTAACTTTCAGTGGAAGTCAATGTAAAAAGAGTCATTTTAGAGTAAATATATTGGTCAATTCATCATGATTCTTTTTACAAATTTGTAAAGAGTAAAAACAGCTTGATTGAAATTGTCAAAAAGTGAAAAATTTGACAAATTACAAGTTTTTTTTTTGCAAACTCAAGATCTTATTAGAACTGTGTTCATTAAAAAAGGTGAACACTGTCTGAATATTAAAGGCAGTTTAGCTGCAGTTTTGTTCAACCTGAAACCGAACTGCCAACAAACAACATCAGCCTTTTGTGGTGCGTTCGCCTGCTTTCAT
This sequence comes from Salminus brasiliensis, assembly GCF_030463535.1. Lineage (NCBI taxonomy): Eukaryota > Metazoa > Chordata > Actinopteri > Characiformes > Bryconidae > Salminus > Salminus brasiliensis. Next base: position 17,085,838 of record NC_132884.1, on the reverse strand, counting down.
TTGTGTGTTTTTAAAGACACGATACAAAGCTGGAGCTTTTCAAGCTTTACTCTGGAACTATTTCCCCGAAGCCTGACTCTAAAATAGAATTCATAAGAAAAGTCTTCACAAAAGCATTTTAAATGTAGAAGCCCACGCCAGCAGGCCGAGCCACGCATTGTGTTCTTGTTCCCACCCTATTATTGCAGCGCTGGTGGGGAATATTTAATCCCATACGCAGGTTTACGGAGTGTATTTTTATGCGGCGGATGCGTATGGGAACATATTGCAGAGGAGTGTAATCCTCTCAGCATAATTTGCTGGAGAGTGAAAGGGGTGAAGCTCCAGCGGATTTAGAGAAATGCACAGAGGGAAAGGCGCTTTAGCTGGACCTCTCACAGTTTCTCCTCCTACAGCGCATCGCTTTGGTCATGTGCTGGACAGATCTGTGGGCATTCAGCATTCGTATTAACACAATGCACTTTTGTGCTTACACAGGCATGGATGTAAAATACATATTTGTTTCTTTTTTTTAAAGTAAATGTTTTGATGAGTCACATATTTATCAGTGAATAGAAGTGTTTGAGCCTGTTTGTGTGGAATTAAAGGGAACTTTTGGTTAAGATATCTGGGTGTGTAATAAATCCTTCTTGGCTCTTTGAACCTGGTGTAGAATGAATAGTGGGAAATCTGTATGTTTGCAATATGCATAGCTGGAGCTTGGATTTTGCCTGGTTTTAGCTCTGGCTGGTTTGTCTACATTTGCTTAGTTTTTATTTTATTGTTTTGTTTGGATTTTGGATTAAATATGGTTAGCTGTGTCCGGTCTTGTTTTGGATGATTTTAGGTAACTGTGTCTGGTTTTGAGTGATTTTGGTTAACTGTGTCTGGTTTTGGATGATTTTAGGTAACTGTCTCTGGTTTTGAATGATTTGGATTAGCTGTGTCTGGTTTTGGATGATTTGGATTAGCTGTGTCTCATTCTGTGTGATTTTGGTTAACTGTGTCTGGTTTTGGATGATTTTGGTTAACTGTGTCTGGTTTTGGGAGATTTTGATTAGCTGTGTCAGGTTTTGGATGATTTTGGTTAGCTGTGTCTGGTTTTGGGAGATTTTGATTAGCTGTGTCAGGTTTTGGATGATTTTGTTAACTGTGTCTGGTTTTGGATGATTTTGGTTAACTGTGTCTGGTTTTGGATGATTTTGGTTAGCTGTGTCTGGTTTTGGGAGATTTTGGTTAACTGTGTCTGGTTTTGGATGATTTTGGTTAGCTGTGTCTGGTTTTGGGAGATTTTGATTAGCTGTGTCAGGTTTTGGATGATTTTGATTAGCTGTGTCTGGTTTTGGATGATTTCGATTAGCTGTGTCTGGTTTGGGTTATTTTGGTTAACTGTCTAGTTTTGGGAGATTTTGGTTAGCTTTGCTTTGTGTTGGTTTAATAAACACATAGAATATGAAATTAGCATTTAAAATTGTAAATGTGCAAAGTACAAGATGAGGGTCGGATGTGGCAAAACATTGGCTGGTTTGGTCTGTTCTGGTTGTTGCTGATATTTACCTGTTTATTTATTTAGCATTTGTTTGGTTATTGCAGAACAGTTGCAGAAGCCAAACAGCAACAGTTTGCGTTCAAACACACAGCTGTATGACATTGTTGTACTCTTCTCTTTGTCTACTTGTCCTTTTTTATCCTATTTCTAAGCCTGTTCTCTTTTCTAGTGCCCCTCACAGCTTCATGCCTCTGGCTGCTGATGGGGGGCCTTCCTCTAAAGTGAAAATGCTGAGGCAGGCGGTGGAGGACAGTGGAGAGGTCAGAAGAGATTCAGAAAGAACAGCGTCCTCTCTCTACAGACTGGACTATTGTTCTGTATTGATCAGGACCAGAGGCTCCTGTAAATGGATGAGCAGCTGAAATGGACCCCTGAGAAAATGGGAGAGGAAGAAAGGGTGGGTGTGTGAGAGAGGAAAAGTTTACAATCCACTTAACCTACATCAATGACAAATAGAGCACAGTGCCAGAAAAAAAGAGGGGTTTAGCATTCCATCTGTTGATGGACGAACTTGTTATTGTTCAATACTCTCTCCTTCTTCTTTATCTCTGACTAAAGTCAGTGCCCTCCTTGCTCACATTTGGCTTTGCAACCAATTATCTTTTTGCCCTCTATCTGCGGTGATTAATATCGCAGGCCTGTCCCCTTTATGTGTACTATAAATCATATTAGCTGCATCTTCAGGCCTGATTCTCCACCTAGAAATCCCACTGGCCAGTCACATGACAGAGCTGGAGAGTCTGAAACTTTCAGCAGATGCTGTGAAGAGTGAACCTTGGAGCTGGTTTGAAGTCATTCTGTCACTGATGAGCCTTGTGTGGCCTTTCATCTGCTGAAAGACACGCATATGATCTCCTCTTCTCTTGACTTTTAACGTATTCTGTCAGTGACTGCAGTGTTGCTGCATTAGACTGTACGCACTCAGCCTCAATTTACATACTGTATGTATATTCTTAATCTGTCTGAGAACCCTCACAGGATTTCAGGACTCGCCTCATATGTGAGTGTATCAGTGTGTATACAGGTATGACTAAAAGACAAGAAGCAACAACAAACACACTCAAACTATCAAACACATAAACACACTTACACACACAGCATGCCATAGCAGAGCTGGATCAAAACATATTACTGTGAGGAGCTGGAGGCAAGAGGGTCAACCCCATAAAATATGGCCACGGTCAGCTGGTGAATATTTAAATGAGCTCTCATCTCATCACTCTTTTTTTCATCACTTTCTTTATATTATCTCTACTGGTTCTGGCCCTTCGTCAAAAATGGATGGTTGTTTTTCTGGACCGGGACAGTGGCCTGGGCTTTAGTGAAGCAGGCTGAAAACAACAGGACAGGACTTCAATACAGAGGTAGGAACCGGGGGAGGACACATTGTGTGTCTTCAGGGCAAGTGGGAGAGAGCCTGTTTTTAAGGATCTGCTTCTTCATTAATGGGATTTATTTGCAGGCAGCGGGAGTCTGAACCAAGGTCCTGCATTGTATCTGGATGTAGCTGTGGTTCGTCTGAGAAATCCAGCCTCCAATAAGTTAGACCATTAGATCTTGAAGTTCATGAGCTGCAGAAGACGCAGAAGACACTGCCTGGCCCTTTAGGAGTGTCTTCAGAGCAAGAACTATAGGAACAGAAGTTGATACAGCGAGTACTGTACGAACCAGTGGTGGGATACAAAGGGATTGCTTTCAGAAGTAGAAAGTGGGTCAGATTTTTATTTGGATAGTATTTGGTAGAGTTTTTGGGCTGGAGGCAGCTTTTTGAGGATTTAGATGCTTGATGGAGGAGCTAAGCTTGAACAGGTAAACAACTGACTACTCAACATTGGCCAACTCTCTGTGCTGAAAGGGGAATTCCACAGATGTTTTCATCATTGAGAAAAACATACCAACTCGGATTTCTTTACAGTGGTGGCGATAGAAATTAGGGGTCACAATGTATGTTATGCAAATGTAATTACTCATTTAATTACATTTAAAAAATACTACCTAGAATGAGCAGTAAATCTACATGTTCAACATATTCCAAGTTTTTTGGTGTATAATAAAGTAAATAGTGAAAATCTGAAGTATTAATTATCTATGCAACAACCTGCATGAAATAAGTGGCTTTTAGAAGGGGGGGCATGCTGGAAGCCCCTCCTCCTTTCAGTCAAACTCAATCTAAATTCCATTTCCATCCCAACTAGTTGTTCACAACAAAGTTTTTGCAACCCACCACAACCCCCCGTCCTTCCTTTAACGCTGCCAGCACCTAGCTCTACTAATCAAAGACGGATTTGGCCTTCTACCACAGACCAGAAGCTACATGAACTCCAGCCCAAAGTTCTCTGACGTCTCCTCTCTCTCTCTTAGCTTTCTGTGATGGAACTTCAAACTTGTTGGACATCTGATTCCCATGACCACTGCTGTAAACAATTCTAGACTGGCACATATCACATCAGACTACTCTGAATGACTTCATTTCCAATGTAATTACATTTTAAAACATTTACTATAAAGCTCACTATATCATCCTCTACCACACTGGCACTTGCTCTGACACTGGCACAGTAACACTTACCTAAATCCTGGTCTGGATGCCTAATGAGCGCTGCTGAGGAGGACAGGACAGACAGGATGTCAGATATGGAGACATGGTAGGTAAGGAGTTGAAGGTGTACAAGATGAATTACAACTTCAGGAAGCATGTTAAGACATCATGGCGTGACTTGCTGTTAGAAGCTAACTGCATGTGACAGCAGGAGGGTGTTAAGCACTTGATTATCCTTATTGATGGCTGCTAAGTTATCACAGTGGAAGAGGTTCGCTCTGCATGTCCGTTCAAGTGCCTTAAGAAAACCCGGAATGACAAAAGGGACAGCTCCCTAATGATTACCATACAACCAGGTGACAACCAGAACGATGGATGGAGCAACACAAGAAAGCCTGTCCTAAGGCCTATGCCTTCAAGCTTAAGGATCCAGAAATTACGTTCCTCAAGGCATGAGTCATATTTGAAGGCCAGAGGAAGGAAGGTTGAAGGACAGTACACTGTAATTAGTGTGGCCCAGGGCAGAAAGAGTTGAAGTTTGGTGCACAGTGGTAGTGGATGCAGTGCTGTATTTAAGCATGTTTTTGCCTGGAAACAAATGCAAACAAATATCAATGCAGTAAAAAGTCACAAGCATGTCTTTTCAAAAAGTCGCTGACCTCCTGTGAGTATCTATCTCCCACATTTTGGGTGCTGGGAATGACAGTAACTTTTTTTTTTATTATTTCTCATTTTACCTCTAATTCAGAAGGCCAAATTACCTGTCATGTGAACTATCACTACCCCTATCACTAGCAAAGCCCCAACACTAGGAGGGTGAAGACTAGGACATTTCTCCTTCGACACATGTAAGCCCAGCCACCGCCTCTTTTTGAACTGACGCTGATGCAGCATGGCTAGGTAGCCAGCGTACTCGAAAGAAAGTTTCCACAGTTTTCAAGCCCCAATATAACAGTTAACCAATGCCTGGGAGCCAGAGAGTGAGGTCAATTGTGATCAATCTTATACTCCGGCTGTTTTCCAAAGGGTGACAGCGGTAACTTTGTTGCTCTTCCTCGAATACATCTAACTGTTATCCTAAGTTTTACAAACTGCTTGGAATTATGCTAGCATGGACATCATTTTATCAGCTTAGAGGTTTGTTGCTTTTCCTCACTTAGGGTACTGGAAATGACTTGAGGACATTTTATCCTAAGCTCTATCAACTCCTGGAAGTTTTAAGATTTTGCTAGCATGGATATTCCAAGGAACAAGCCCTGGATGGACAATTTATGCTAGCAAAGGTATCTCATGGATTGATTAACAGCTTGGAGGCTGATTCACTCAGCCATGAGTTAACAGGTGTGGTTGTCTTGGCACATTAGACCAAGACAATCAATAGACTGTGACTGACACAGAGCTGAGCCACTGACCAGATCAGACACACATGATCTAAATCATGAACTCTTAAGTAATGATAAACTTGGAAACACTGGAGCAATAGGAGCAGTAGCTGTGTGTTGCACCCTGTGTCACCCTTCCCCTGGCCCAGGGTTGTATTACGGCACTCTCGGTTCCTGGGCTAAATGTATTAGGGGCACTTCCACACAGTTATCAAATTACTTTCCACTTTCCTTATGAAAGAAAAGAGGATTGAATATGGGATCTCCTTGTAATGTTCTCACCTACTGCACTACATCACTAAAAGGAGAGAGAAATTGCAAATGAAAGATAAAGTCTCATTTCTAAAGTATGTCTGTGCTTCCTCCTCAATTCTTGGTGTGATCGAATTAATCAGATCAGGTTAATTAGGTCTAGCTAGCTTTTTTTTGCCCCAGGAATTTATAATCATCCATAGTGGAAATCCATTTGCTATATGATTAAAGCTAGCTTTATATACAGTGGGTGAAATAAGTAGTCATTTTTTTAGGTGGCATTGACATGAAATTAAACCATAGATGTCTATTAAGCTATGTGTAATAATGAGAATAACACAGGGAAAAACTATTGAACATACTGAGCCTTTGTTGATGATGACAGCTTCAAGACTCCTTCTGTATGGCCCGTTCCATGAACTCCTTAGATTTTCAATGGGATCCAGGTCAGCTGATTGGCTGGGCTATTCTAGTAGCTTTATTTTCTTTCTCTGAAACCAATTGAGAGTTTCCTTGGCTGTGTGTTTGGGATCATCCTGGTAGATGGCAACAGATTTGTATCAAGAATGTCTCACTCGCTGTATCTGTTTCCGGTTAGACATGCCTTCTCATGGTCATCTTCTCATATTCTCATATCTGTCCATTTTAACAGTAATTGTACAGACATTTTATCCTATAAAATTAGGCCTACAGTCTTACAAAGAATCTTCACCTGATATAAAGGTTCTTTACCAATTCAAAGGGTTCAAGAGTGTTAGTTTGAAGCCATCCCTCAAAGAACCATTTAAAGGTCCTTTATTTTTAAGAGTGTACCATATGTAGTTCTGTTTAATTGAGACACCTCAATCAAGACATTTGAAGTGTCTTAACAAACTAGGCTATCGATTCATCAAGTCAAGTCAAGTCAAGTCAAGTGGGTTTTATTGTCATTTCAACTACATACAGAGTACACAGTGAAACGAAACAACGTTCCACCAGGACCATGGTGCAACATAGACAGTGCATACAAAACACGAGTGCAACACAATACAAGTGCGGACAGACAACACAACACAGTACAGACAGAGAATAATAAATAATTGGTGGTAGAGTGCAAATTATGCAGTGTGTAATAAATATTGAGCCCAGTGAGGTAGTAAAGTTATTAGTGCAAATGCTTTGTGCAAAAATGCTTCCCATTTTATCTGGGGTAAATGGTTGGAGAGAAAGAGAGAGAGAGAGAGAGAGAGAGAAAGAGAGAGAGTGCATGTTACAGAAAAGACATCAGTTCAGAAGTTGAGTTGAGTTGAGTTGAGAAGTCTGATGGCTTGGGGGAAGAAGCTATTGCAGAGTCTGGTCGTGTTGAACCGGATGCTGCGGTACCTTCTTCCTGAATTTGATAGCTTGCTTTGGAATTTCAGTGGTAACCCTTCTAATTTTCCAGTCACTTTAACTATTATTCCAATCATACCTAACCCTACAGGGCCCTCTCTTGGCTCAGATCCTGGGTGACAGCTTCTAAAGCCCACCAGGTGAATTCAGCCCTGCCTGGACCGCTTTCGCCATCCTCCCCAAGCAGGGGACTTTAAATCTGTTCTAAAAGGAAAACACTGTCTTTTGCATGGTCCCTCTGCCAAACAAGCAGACATGTTTTACATAACACGGCTGGATCTGACTGTTTGGCAGGAAGAGGATGAGCTGTGTTTTGGCTGAGTGAAACTTGAGCAGCAGAAATTTCTCCAGTGTCGCTTTAACCCCAGCGGACTGTGGAGAAAACTGGAGGAAACTGAAGGAGTGATTAAGCTTCCTCAGGAGATTAGTGTCAGCGCAGACAGCTCATAGTAACACATGATGATTCTAAAACATGCCTCAACATGGTGAAGAAAAATCATCCTGGAGCTTTATTCCGCACATTATTGTTATTATTCCAGTGTGACAGACCAGCACAAGCAATGCAGGATGGACCCACAGTGACCTGCTGGTGGAGATTGAATTACAGCAAGTTTTAAATTCATCCACTTGTGTACAATAAAAACATTTTTTTTAAGTGTCATACAGTCTGCATTTTTAAGTAAAAAGGTTCCAAGCATAGAATGTAAAATCACATCGCAAATTGGTATTATTTATTAAATAATAATAATAATAATTATTATAATTATTTCTTCATATTCACTAGCTCAGCAATGCTCACAAGCCAGTAAAGTAATATGTGCTTTTATATTTTTAAAACAATTTAGTACAGAGGTAAAGAATTGAAAGGGTAAAACTGTAATACTGCCTGCTGACAGAATATTTTAAACTACAGGCTGTTTTTTCAGGTTAGAAGCAATAGCCAGCGATATTCATTGCTAATGTTAACTAAAGTTAGTTAGCTTGGTAAACAGCTAGCAAAATTATCATCCCTTCAAAACAGAAAAATAACTGGGAACTGTTCATCTTTGAAGGTTGTTAGTTTGTAAGGAAATTAAATACTAAAGTACACTTAGCCATATGATATGCTAGTTAGCCACTTTAGAAACCAATATCTTTGATATTAAGAACCAATTTTAGTAAAAAAAAAGCTTTTGGACACTATACACCCAAATACTGCATTTAAATGATGCAATGCTGAACAGCCTTTAAAATGACATGGGTTATAAGTTGTTGTTGTAGTGATTACATTGCAGAAATGTAAGTAAAGTAAACTCCTAAGCAACAGCTGAAAGATCTGGAAAGCTTTAAGAAGACATCCAGGCGTTTTTGGGGTGGATCTATCATGCCTTGAGGTTGTGTTGCCACCAACACAATGCCAGTGGCATTGGCAGTACTGCACATATGGGAAAAAGACAAGACTCCACAAAATACCATCAAATGCTGGATGCAAAAGTCAGACATTACTGAAAAGCTAAAATATCATGAGAAACACTGTGGATACTTTCAACACTTTGTGCATGCAAGATGACCCAAGAATATCTCAGAACTAGAGGACTTCTGCAATAGAGTGGGGAAAAAATCAAGAAGAACTTACAAGAACTTAAATACTTTTAGCTGAAAACATTATGTGTCATGTTCACCTTATTCTTGACACACCTTATTCTCCTTATGTAGTTATAAAATTGTAAATAAATAAAAGTGCCATTTGGCATGGACACCAAAATGTTTGCAATAAACTGTATATCTGTTGGGCCAATATCAAATATTTTCATATGAACAAAATATAACGCCCAGCTGTTAAGTAGCCTTTCCTGTTTTGAAAAGTAGGTTTTATATTGGGTCCTGACAGCATCACTAAAAATGTGCTTGTTCTTACACATGGACACAGAAAGGGCAGGTGCGGGACTTCAGAGACACTTCGAATGAATCGGACCACCGAAGTCAAATCAATGTGACACAAAACCCTTATGGACAAATGCACGCAAGACTGAGCAAGCAAATACCCGCACATTAATATTATTCAGAAGGCAATGCTGTCTCATCTCAGACTGTCTTCAGGATGCATAAATAGTAGTTCCAGATAATGACTCTCTGGATAGGTTAAGCATTAAAAAAAAGAAAATACCTTGTTTTTTTTTAAGATACCTTTTATATTAGATGTTGCACTGAAAAAAAGGTGAATCCTAATCTAATTAAAAAGAATACAATGAAAATACATTTAATGTATTGTAATAACTCTGCTAATGTAGTACTAGCTATTAGCTAACTCACAGAGGCCGCAATTAATCTGTTAGCATTGTGTAATCTGCATGCGTAAGTCTCAAACCACGGCAAGAATGCCATTTTATAGATGTAGGATGTCAAATAATGTTGAAATCCATTAACCAGTGGTTATAATAATAAAAAGAAAATGCAGTACTGTTATAAAAATTAGACAGATAATAACACAAGTTAACCAACCCAGCACATCCCTCTCAACCTCTTTCACGTTCATCATTGGGCTTGGGTTTGAGTTCCTTTCTTTTCAACAGACCTTGCATTGACCAGTAGACAAAACGGACTGGCTGAATACATTTATAATGTTTTTGTGTGTGTCATTTGTTTTGGAGCATGTTCTGTTTGTTAAAGTTCACCCATTTTTATGAATGTTAGGTGATGGAAACAGATGGCAGAAATGTGTATGTCGTCTAGAGAAACCACAGAGGTTAAGAGGGATGTGCTGGGTTGGTGAGAAGGTAATAGTCAAGCTTTCCCCTTTTTGCTTAATCTCACCTGAAGTGTGTTAAGCATTTCTGCAAGTATCAGCAGCAGTGGGGCTAACAACAGACCAGAGGAGGGTGAATGCTGTTTTCACATTTCCCATTTTCTGTCGAACTACTCAAATACGTCGAAACACTGTAAACCCATCTCCAAGGTTGAGTGGTACGGGAATACATGTGACTGTGTTATGTAGTCAAGATCCAGCTCTACTTTGTTACTGATACAGAAAAACAGGCTGCAAGCAGTTAGGGAAACAGGGTGATACTTAATAAATAATATTAATAAATGTGCGACTTACATAAACTTACACAAACCTACATGACCCTACATGTAGATTTGAACATTCTTAGTTTGGGCTGAGAATTTCCAAAGTATGTAGATATCCCATCCACAGAACAGCTTGAGTGTGGTGTAGTTGGTTTACATAGCAATATTCGTATTCCCACAAGTCCATGCACATCCAACCTTTACTTGATAACGGATCACAGTTAAAGGTTAAGGAACTCGAGCTGGCGAAATCTGGTTGTGCATTACGTTCATCAATCTTTGTCCATTAAGCTTAGTCCACAGCTTACCATGTACCATCTATTCTCTTTACGATTGTGCACATCAAACCATGACATCTGTACCATGATGAATCTGTACGAACAACATACTGTTGCACCAATATAATGTGAGTATATGATGTATTTCAGTTACATCGACGTGACTTGACGCTGTACTGCTCTGCTCCGGTATGGACCCGTTAAATCAGTTGCAGTTTCTTTTTCCATTTGCCCTGGAAAGTGCACGCCATCTTGTAATAACTCTGCTAATGTAGTACTAGCTATTAGCTAACTCACAGAGGCCGCAATTCATCTGTTATCATTGTGTAAGTCTCAAACCACGGCAAGAATGCCATTTTATAGATGTAGGATGTCAAATAATGTTGAAATCCACAGCAACAACTCAATAGGGTTTGATTTGAGTGTGTGATGACTTTGGCACTCAATTAGCACAATGCTAACAGATCCTGGTCCTCACAAAGGTATTACTAGCTTCCACTAAGCAAGGTGGGCCGTGCTAACACCGCAGTATTAATGTTTTATGAGACCGGAAGAGGTGGGGGGCCGTGCCCTGCGGCAGCCCTGTTGGACTACATGTCAGCCGGGCCATTCTAACGCCACCTTGCTACAGTGCACTAAAGTGTACTTGTCACCACACTAAAGGAGAGTGCTAAAATGGAACCACTATTCTTGTACTTATCAGATACAGTCTCCGCCATGTTCTGTACTGGAATTATAAAGACCCAGGATGTAGTGGCACAAAAGTGACATAAGTATGCAGCCAGTCAGCAGATTCCTTAGCCATTAAGCCCTCCCACCGAACAGTTTTGTGGCCCCAGGTACGGTTAGCTAACCAGGGTGACAAAACTGGGCCCAGCCATTTGTAAGCACTGAACTGTGTCCTTGTGGAAAAGTCACCAGAAAAGTTACCCTCGGTGCTTAGAACCTATTGGCCCTGCAGTGGAAAAGTGGCCTGTGTTTAGAAAAACTGAGCTTTTCCTATTTGTTTTTGTTAAAGTTGTCTTCATAATAATACAGAATGATCCCCAAAAATATTAAGATTGTTATTTTATACAGTATTTTTTTTTATTAGGATACAGATTTGGTTTCAGATTACAGGTTAATTAGTACTTTTTTAAAGTAACCCTTGCATAGTGCATACGACCAGGTTCAGGTTTCAAATTTAACAGCATCAGTCAGGCCTGGTCGGGTCGGGTTTTTTAGACTCATGAGCTCTGCTGGGTTTGACCTTCAGCTTCATGCTCATGCAGGCATCTAATCTATTCCACTCTCATCCACTCTCAGAGTGGCCACTGAGAGCAGATGTTTTAGCCCCCCCCTTCAGCATCCACTCTCAGCACCCATGACCCTCCTAGACGCTTGTGCAGGTCCATCAGAGTGACCCAAGAGTTCAAGCTGTAACTGAAATCCCTCTCAGCATCTAGCGAGCGATCAATGAGGATTTAATTGGGAACTCTTCATTAAAGCCTACTGGACCTTTACCCCTGAGGCCCCCCGAGGACACAACTGACCGCAGGACTGCCCTCAGAAATGCCTGGCAACAATCTGCCTCAGCGCCGCAGGTTATTTTTCTAAAGGCCTTATTGATGCCCTACTTACTGGAACAGCAGAATTTTTCTAAAAGCCCTCAAGAACTCTCGCTTTTTCTCTCTCTCTGCTACCTGTTTTACCAGCTTACTGTTCAGCCTACTTATCCTTCTCACACGAAGAGGTTTGAATTCAAATTTGTTGCTACTATTGTCAAAAAAAGGAGGCAAAAAAAGACATGATCATTTTTCTGTGTTGCCACAAACAAGTTTATTTTATTTATTTCGTTGTTTTTATAATTGCATTTTGTAGTTCATAGTGCATGAAACTTTCTCTCAGTTTCTTTAGCAAATCTTGGTCGGCCCCATCAGAACAGAAAATGCAGTATACAGTGTGAGGGAACAAGATGTATGTATTCAAGTGCTCTTCAGTGAAGGCTGAAGACGGCTGAAAGAAGTATGTCAGGAAGGGTCATAACCTTGAACACAACAGAGTGACTTAGTCCACATAGTGAAAAAAAACCCACTGATAATTAAGCGTACATTGCTAGGTAGGATAGAGAGGGCAAAGTCATCAGTGAATTGTGACAGCAATCGGACAGACATTTGACTCACCCTAAAGACTGCTTTTGGACCATGAAAGTAACATTATTTTTATCTACAAGTGTGTATATGTTGTGTGTATAACCCCTATATTAGCTTCTCAACTTTATGGAAGTATTAATAGACCTTTATCACAGTCACTGCATCTTGGCTTCAGCACAGCCAACAGGGTGGCAGTTAACATGTCTGGAAGTCCCTCAAACATGGACGACTGTCTGGTTTGTCTTGGCTGAAGCACATAGATCAAAAACAGATGTGATCTTGCTATAGCGTGCCGCTTACCACTGCATGGAGCAGCAGCGGTGAACGTGAAAGCAGCTGCGTTCAGGAGTTGGAGCCGCTTGTGAGGAGTTTAGCAAAGCAGAGGAGGAGCCGAGCATTTCTTAATGTTAACCCCACATCATATCTCGTCATATCATATCGAGATTGTACTGAATTTTTACAGTACTCTACTATACTGTTGAGATTCCACTAAAAGTCTACTGAGATTCTATAAAAAAAGTCTACTAAGATTCAGTATACATTCTCTTTAGTCGGTTAAAAATGACACATGAAGAGCTGCGTTTTTCAGCTGGAATTAAACTTTACTTTACCTATCTTTTTCTTGCTTGCTTTTTAGTCCTGACTAATTACTTCAAAATTTAAAAAAATCTTTTAAAAGGGCTTTTTTTTAACCAAACTGTTGGAAGTGACTTTCCACATGGGCTAGTTACAGCCATACCAACTACATTCCTATTTTCCAGTAAAGAGTACACCCTGTGGACATCTTTCCCACCTTGTGTTTTTTGTAACATGTAATATACATTTTGAATAGAAATAGAAAGCTTGCACTCCCTCACACACATGCACACATCTGGGTCATCAGGCCCTCAGGCCTCCTCCATAATCCATAATAATGACGGCAATTATTAAACATTACATCTGCTGATGAGTCAATATAAGCCATAATGAAGCTCTCCTTTTAAACTCATCCAGCATAATTATAATGGTTATTTTAGATTTACCATAGTGAGGTTTTATATTTGCTATATAAAATGGGCCTGGCGTCAGGGTCAGCAGGGGGATATAAATGTGTGTGTATAATGTATATATATTTGTGTGTGCGTGGGCGTGTCTTCTGCAATAAAACTGAAGCCCTTTTGAAAGTCATCTCCAATCAATTTGGCAATAAGCAGTCCTAAGCAGTTCTGCTTTAATTTCCTGCTATTAGCCGCAGATGCTGCAGTTAAAGCCTTTCAGCTCCTCATTTCTGATGTTTTTTCCTAATTAGCTGTGAAACAAAACAACCATTATTCATTTAATAACTGTGCATCTGAACTGAAGAGAGGAAAATGACTTAGAGTGCAGGGGTGAAGGCCGTGTTTCCGAGGTGCGAATATTAAACTGCACCTGGCACCTTAAACACACACACACACACACACACACACACACACACACACAAAAACTGTTTTTAATATCTGATGGATCGTTGTTGCAAAAAAGGTAAAAAATGACCTTTAGTAAAAAAAACGCTTAATAATAATAAATTAATGTGAGTGAGTCATGTTGAAATTTCACTTTTGATTCTTTTGATTCTAGAAACATTCTACTAAAATTCTACTAAGATTCTATGACAGTTCTATTGAGATACTACTGTAATTTTACTATACAGTGCTGGCATTGCACTAGACCATGATATTTTCATGAGATTGTACTAAACATTCTGTCTAGATTTCATCTAAAAAATCTTCTGAGATTTTACTAAAACTCACGTTGCTCTAGACCATGCACTGAGATTGTACTGAAACACTTTTGAGAGTCCACTAAAATTTGCTGAGATTATATAAAAACAAAACAAACAAAATGTATATATATATATACACATACATACATACACACACACACACACACACATATATATATATATATATATATATATATATATATATACATACAGTGGGGGAAAAAAGTATTTAGTCAGTCACCAATTGTGCAAGTTCTCCCACTTGAAAAGATGAGAGAGGCCTGTAATTGACATCATAAGTAGACCTCATCTATGAGAGACACAATGAGAAAATCACATTGTCTGATTTTTAAAGAATTTATTTGCAAATAATGGTGGAAAATAAGTATTTGGTCAATAACAAAAGTTCATCTCAATACTTTGTTATATATCCTTTGTTGGCAATGACAGAGGTCAAACGTTTTCTGTAAGTCTTCACAAGGTTGGCACACACCGTTGCTAGTATGTTGGCCCATTCCTCCATGCAGATCTCCTCTAGAGCAGTGATGTTTTGGGGCTGTTGGCGGGCAACACAGACTTTCAACTCCCTCCAAAGGTTTTCTATGGGGTTGAGATCTGGAGACTGGCTAGGCCACTCCAGGAGCTTGAAATGCTTCTCACGAAGCCACTCCTTTGTTGCCCTGGCAGTGTGCTTGGGATCATTGTCATGCTGAAAGACCCAGCCATGTTTCATCTTCAATGCCCTTGCTGATGGAAGGAGGTTTGCACTCAAAATCTCACAGTACATGGCCCCATTCATTCTTTCATGTACATGGACCAGTCGTCCTAGTCCCTTTGCAGAGAAACAGCCCCAAAGCATGATGTTGCCACCCCAATGCTTCACAGTTGATATGGTGTTCTTTGGATGCAACTCAGCATTCACTCTCCTCCAAACACAACGAGTTGTGTTTGTACCAAACAGTTCTACTTTGGTTTCATCTGACCATAAGACATTCTCCCAATACTCTTCCGGAACATCCAAATGCTCTCTAGCAAACTTCAGACGCACCCGGATATGTACTGGCTTAAGCAGGGGAACACGTCTGGCACTGCAAGATCTGAGTCCCTGGCGGCGTAGTGTGTTACTGACGGTAGTCTTTGTAACGTTGGTCCCAGCTTTCTGCAGGTCATTCACTAGGTCCCCCCGTGTGGTTCTGGGATTTTTGCTCACCATTCTTGTGATCATTTTGACCCCACGGGCTGAGATCTTGCGTGGAGCCCCTGATCGAGGGAGATTAGCAGTGGTCTTGTAGGTCTCCCATTTTCTGATTATTGCTCCCACAGTAGATTTCTTCACACCAAGCTGCTTGCCTATTGCAGATTCAGTCTTCCCAGCCTGGTGCAGGTCTACAATTTTGTTTCTGGTGTCCTTCGACAGCTCTTTGGTCCTCACCATAGTGGAGTTTGGAGTGTGACTGTTTGAGGTTGTGGGCAGGTGTCTTTTATACTGTTAACGAGTTCAAACAGGTGCCATTAATACAGGTAATGAGTGGAGGACAGAGAAGCCTCTTAAAGAAGAAGTTACAGGTCTGTGACAGCCAGAAATCTTGCTTGTTTGTAGGTGACCAAATACTTATTTTCCACCATTATTTGCAAATAAATTCTTTAAAAATCGGACAATGTGATTTTCTGAATTTTTTTTCTCATTTTTCTCATAGTTACATACTATGGTATACATAGGTCTACCTATGATGTCAATTACAGGCCTCTCAGGTATTATAGGCATCTCATTTTTTAAGTGGGAGAACTTGCACAATTGGTGACTGACTAAATACTTTTTTCCCCACTATATATATATATATATATATATATATATGTATATATATATAAATATATATATATATATATATATATATATATATATATATATATATATATGTATATATGTACATATATATATATATATATATATATATATATATATATATATATATGAAGATGCATCATGAGCTGAAATTCTACAGGGCTCTTTCTTTGACTGATTTCTACTGAGAGGGGTACTAGACTGTAATTCACCTCTCTGAAATAAATACTATACACACTCTGATCTGATGTGAAATTCACATGGTATTTCCTGATAAGAGAAAATTAACCCACATAGATTGCTGGAGCAAAGAACTGTACAAGATTTCATCTGCAGCAGCCTCTTCTTTTTGATCGGCGGCTCACTGAAAAAAAGTCTATACTAGGGTTAAATCTCATTGAATGTGTTCAGAAAAAAGTATGTTTGTAGAATGCGTTGGCAGAAGAGTGTATCGAATTTTGTCCACATAAATAAATAAGGAAATATTTGACATTTTGACTGTCTGTCAAAATGAAAGAAAAGCTGAATTTTTTTTTTCTGAAAAGTGTGTATTTATGTGTTAGAGCGAGGCAGGATTACTGTACTGAATTTTAAAGTAAGCTGGAATGAACGTCCCTCAAGGATAAGGCAGATACTAAACACACCGCTGGGCATGCATGCCTGTGATGCATTGCATGTACAGTTGTAGTCCAGCTGAGATGAATGAAGCAAAACATCTAGCACTGGAGTGATTTCACCAGCCTGTGATTTAGCAGTGACCTGTGGCATTTTGTGAAAAAACAAAGATCAAAAAATGAACAAATTAAAAGCACAGTATTGCACAATAGTTTGGGGGAAATGTTAGAAAATAATTTGTACACTTATTTTAGCATTTCTTTGTGTGAAGAATTAAAGTAATACAATAATAACATACTTTTTGTATGGCTTTTACATGGTACATCTACTTTTTTAGTTTTGTTAAAAGTTATATGTTTTCTGATTTATTTCTGTGCCTTTTAGTCCCAAGCTTACTTCTCTAAACTTTAGTCCATAGCCTCTCCCATCATTGGGTAGTCCTTAATCTCAAACCTTTCACAGTGTTCTAGCTACTTTGCTTAATCGGTCAGACTAGATCACTTGATTTCTTAGTTTCCAGTTGTTCCATTGTCTTTCAATGATATTGATCTGTTAAGAGCAGGTTCTCTATCTTGAACTCTGGTTAAGTGTAGAACAGATTCAAGGACATGGTTCACGAAAAATCTGGAACCCTTTCTGAAAAGTAAAAGAGAAATAGTTTAATTAAATGTATACTACAGTTAGTTCTGGCCATGCGAGCTGATTGGTTGAGAAGCCCTCTAACCGAACACTGGATCCTTCTGCCAAACAACGTTCAACCAAGAAGTAACAGAGTTAAATTAATTGGTCTATGGAAGGAGAGGAGGCCGCTTCTGTGACAAAGCTGCTCGTTAATGAACTATAATGAAGGAAAGAAATACCAGTATTTTTGAATTTATTAATGAACATAATAAATGCTATGCTCATGACTCAATTTATTTGTTTATTTATAATTTGATTAATGGTGTTATTGTGAGATACCGCCCTCGCCTTTGACTCGTGTCTGCTTCATCAAAAGCGTGCTGTTATTTCAGGATAACGCACTCTGTCGTGTTCTATTGCTCCAATATCAAAACATATATATATATATATTCAGTAGCTTGTAAATATGACTACACCAATACAAACAGATCTGTATATTAGCTATAAACTGTGTACAAATGTTTGTGGACACCTTCTTCTTTTTCTTCTTCTTCTTCTTCTTGCACCAATTTCTGACACAGATGTGACACAGCTTGTCTAGTCCCTGTACACTCTAAACAAATACAGGTGCTTCAAAAGGTTCTTTGAGTAATGCCGTAGAAGAGCCACTTTTGGCTTATGAAGAACCCAAAAAGGCCCAAAAACTTGATGCAAAGGTTCTTTTGTCATTTCAAAGGTCAAATCTTTATGAAACCAAAAGTGTCTGTTCTATAACACCACTCAAAGAGCTTTTTGTAGGATGTATTGTCAATAGAATAGGACTTTCTAGTGCAGATGAGCATGAATCTATATCACCTATTGAACCTATTTATCTCAGGCTTGAGCTGGAAGAGTATAAAGACCCCAGCATTGGGCTGTGGAGCAATGGAACTGTGCTCTCTGAAATAATGGATGGTGTTCCATTCAGTGAGGTGAGGTGGTGATCATCCAACATCCTCCCCTCACTAACACAGCTCTTGCACTAAATGCAATCAAATCTTCACAGCCTTTCCTGGACAGTAGAACAGTTACTCCAAGAAAAAAGGATTAGGATTTTTATTACCTTTGATTTTAGAAGAAACAATGGATCAGCAGATGTCCCAATACTTTTGTCTACATGGTGTGTCTATCAATCAATATTGTTCACTTATTGAGGAACTCATGAGTACAGGAAATATGTTCGCCCAGAGAAGCTCTCAAGGTTACTCCTGCAACAAAATAGGAAATAATGGTGTTCGGTTCTGGATTCAGTGTGCTGTAGCGTTTCTGTTTTTCTTTATCCTTCCACAATGGAATATACCTTTTTCATACGAGAGCGTGTTTTGGTGCCTTGGCAACAGCAGAATTCAGTTTGTTTGCTGCTTCTCTGCAGTACAATGATGAATGCATGGGTGAAAATGAATTGTCAAATGACACAAAGATGAAATGGGCCAAGCATTAAGGCATTATGCTGTCTGCTGAACACATAATGCAATATTACCTAACAACTCGTTTGGATTTATAAAAGACCAGTTATTAAAAACCTTCATGCACTGCTCTCCCGCTCCCTCACACACACACACACATCTGCTCACACCCTTGTGGAGAATTGACCAGTCCTGGTCTACAGGGAATGAACAGAAGGGCTGTAGAAAGAAAACCTTATGGTCTTACTTTAGGAATAAGCTCCCTGGACAAAAAAGTAGTAGACCCGTATGATTGTACACTTCGATACCAACAAGATATTCATGGCACTGCACCACCTCTTCTCAATCTATGAATCCTGTCACACACCCTGCAGGTATTAATAGGCCAGTCTCCCTTGCGCAACGCCATCTGCAGGAGCCTGAAGTTACTACCAAATTAAACACGCAATGGGACTCATTTTTTGTCTCGATTTTAAATACTGCATGTGGAAAAGATCAAAAAGAGATACTTCTACTTTCTCGTAAGAGTGTCCAAAACCACTGACCTTCCAGTGACCAGTAAAAGATCATAAAGAGGGGCAGTTGTGGCTCAGCGGTTTGAGCTCCGGGTTATTGATGACAGGGTTGTGGATTCAATACCCGGGCTCAGCAAGCTGCCATGGTTGGGCCCTTGAGCAAGGTCCTTCACCATCTCTGCTCCCCGGCCGCTGGAGTTGGCTTCCCACCGCTCTGGGTGTGTGGTGCTCACTGCCCTTAGTTCACTAGTGTGTGTGTGTGCATTACCACAGATGGGTGAAATGCGAAGGACAGTGTACAAAATACGTTTTGTAGTAGTACAGTGACAAATACGTTTACCTTACAGTGAATGTGTTTAGTTTAATCAGGTTTGATACAGGTATTAATGGAATTTCAGTGTATTATTGGCCTATTATTGATCTGCTTAGGTCTGATAGGAAACAATTCTTCCTGAATAATACAATAATAATTTTTACATTACTTTTTAAATTTATTTACATTATCTAATTTAAATATATATGCCAAAAAAACCTGAAACCTGAAATTCAATTAAATAAATTAAAAAGCCCTTGTTGTTTTTCTCTTCTTGCTCTTTCTTTCTTTCTTTCTCCTCTGATAATCTTTTAAAAACATGCCAAGTGAACTGTTGGACAGATTTCTCTGTGATAGTGATCTCGAGGGAGAAAAATAGAAAAATATTACAAAAATAAAGCAGCAGAAGGATGGGGAATCCTGAGGGATGGGAGAGAGAAATATGGACAAATGAAGCCGTTACCCGATGCGGCCTTGGCATCGCTCAGGGAGCCACAGCACAACGGCCACTAACATCCCTCCATCTTTCTAAATCTCTTTCTTTTATGCTTCTTTCGGTCTCTTCATTCTTTGTTTGACTGCAAACATATTTTCTCCAGAAAACAAATAATTTACATTTTTTTTCTGTTAGAGAAATAAACCATGATTAAGATTAGATGTTATATCTATGGGTTTATAATTCTTGTTTTCTGCTACAATGACCAACTCATCTGATTTCTGAAGGCCAACTTTTACTACTGTTCTACTTTATTCTACTCAGAAACAGTTTGTGATGAATGATCGGATGTTAGATTGGATTTTAGATGACAGTTTCAACAATAAACATTGTCCCAAAGCTGACAAAGGGAAAAATAAAATACTGAGAGGAATCAACAGCTACAAGGGAGAAAAAGACATCTTTTCTTGACGAAGCTTGACAAAGAGGAGACCTTTAGATATATTGGGAATACAGAGTAAGTGTCCCATTCTCTATATGACACACAGTAGAAGCAGACATTTACTCCAAGACTTTAACTAAAAAGAAAATTATGTGACATGAGATCTTCCTGAGACACCAATGTGTCCATTTACATTTACATTTATGGCATTTAGCAGACGCTCTTATCCAGAGCAGCTTACAAAAGTGCTTCGCTGTTTACTCAAGAAAAACCTCAGCTAGTTTGAATAGGCTAAAAATTCAAAGATACCTCTAAGTTTAGACACTACTAAACACAAGTCAATAAGGTGACCACTCTACTATTCGTCCAAGTACTCTCTGAAGAGGAGGGTCTTCAGTCTGCGTTTGAAGACAGCGAGCTACCCTGCCGTTCGGACACCCAGGGGAAGTTCCACCACTTCGGGGCAGGACAGAAAAAAGCCTGGATGCTTGTCTTCCGTGGATTTTAAAGGGATGGCGGGTCAAGCTGAGCCGTACTTGAAGCTCTTGGTGCAGACCGGCTTTTGACTGTTGCCATCAAGGATGGAGGGGCTGGTCTGTTCTTGGCTTTGTAGGCCAGAGTCAAGGTTTTGAATCTGATGCGGGAAGTAGCTACAGGAAGCCAGTGAAGAGAATGCAGCAGTGGAGTGACATGGCTGAACTTAGAGACGTTAAAGACGACCCGTGCCGCTGCATTTTGCAGCCTTCCTCTAGAGAGGAAGGGTCGGATTCTGTGATGTCGAAGTGTCCAGTCTCCAGTCCCAGTGTCTGTCCCATTTACTGTCTCAGTATCACTCCAGTCTATGCCCAACCTCAGTGTATGTCCCTGCTTTTACCCAGTTTCTGACCTCAGTGTAGGTCTCTTCTTCTTTCCAGTTTCTAGCCTCAGTGTACGTTCCTTTCTACTGTCCCAATATTTGTCCCTTTTTATGTCTTATATCCAATTTCTAGCCCCAGCGTCTGCTCCATTTCGTATCCCAGTATCACTTTAGTCACACCTCCTGCTCCAGTGTCTGTCCAAATTCCTATAAAAGGCCTCTACAGATCCAGCTCCTACTCCCACTGCAGAGTGAGTTCAGGGTCCTGTCACAAGTCCAGCTCTGCTTCCGCCTAAGTGGGACCCGTTTCCACACCTTGGGAGCTGTGCATTAGGAGGTGCCTTTGTCAGGGAACTCCTGTCCTGGCTTCATCACATACAGGCACTGCTCTGGTCAACTATAAACCAATCGTAACTTTTTATTTAATCTTAAATCATCATTTAAAGAGAAATTGTCACAACTGCAATAATAAAATAAATAAATAAATAACCTTCCTGTCAGCCTCTGGCTTTGCTAGTTCAATACAGTATGAGTTTATTACAGTACTGCTGTAGAGGCACACTTATTTCAAGGCTTGAGCTGATCAATGTCCGGCATCGGGCCAAACATGGTGAGAACGGAGCACCAGCATTTAGCTTCAGCTTCCAAACTATTGATCGCTGTTCTGCTCCTGGTCATCTGTTCTGGAACGCAGGGGAAAATTTGACGTTTTGTCAGTTATTACCTCAGCTTGGCCATCCTGAGCTGTGAATCTACTGTGTCACACAGAGCCATACAGGTGCAAGCTCTCTCTCTCTCACACACACACACACACACACACACACACAGCTTTAACAAATATCAGCCCTTCATCATCTGGAGGAAGATGGGCGTTTAGCCGGTTTGCCTTTTGTACATTCATTATTTTTAAAAGGTGCAAAAGAAGCCTTTCATTTTGAGACTGTAACCAGAAAGAAATATCTGTAGGTTAAACACTCCACAGAAAAATGTGTTTTTTCTTGGGCACTGTAAGAAAGTTTTATGTTCCAGATAAAGATATGTGTGTGTTGATAACCTTGAATTCAAGATGCTCACGATGTTCTACAGGGCCAGATGTTCTAAGATGACACAAAGCAACCCTTTCTTGTTCATACAGGATTCCAAGAACTGAAGTGTCCTGTTATAATAATCTGGCCATGAGTGTTTTTTTATTTCTTAAGCAAATGGTTCCACACTCTCATAGCTGGGTTTCAAATGAATGCTGAAGCTAAACACCTCAAAGCCTTTCAGCTGTTTCGCAGAATCATCAATGACATAATTAATTATCAAATGAGCACACGGTGTGTCTGTGCTCAAACTTCACATTTTAACTCTCCAGAAGGCCAATTCCATTAGACTATCATCAAAATCTACAAGGAGTTCATACAAACCTTGTGCCTGTCTAGAGAGCCTGACTCCATTAATGGAAAGCTAGTGTGGTAAGGGCTGTACCTGATGGATTCAGCAGATAGAAATGCTGAATAGAATCTTAACATGAATACTGTGCTATCCTGACAACGCACACACACACACACACACACATGCACATAGACACAAAAGAGAGGAAGCTGCTGAACACTAGGTTTCTGAACAGAGCAAGAGAAAAATGTGCACATGCTCGCAAGAGAGTCAGATAGGAAAAGGGAAAGCAAGGAACAGAATAAGATGGAGAGGGAGAGGTACAGAGAGAGAATACAGAGAGCCTGAGAGACAGAATCAGAGAAAGACTGAGAAGCATACAGTTAGATAGAGAGTGAGATAGAGAGAGAGCAAGAAACAGAGGGACAGAATAATACATAGAAAGAGAGAGATTCAGAGAGAGAGAGAGAGAGAGAGAGAGAGAGAGAGAGTTTCAGAGAGAGAGAGAGAGAGAGAGAGAGAGAGAGAGAGTTTCAGCTAGAGAGAGAGAGAGAGAGAGAGAGAGAGAGAGAGAGAGAGTTTCAGCGAGAGAGAGAGAGAGAGAGAGAGAGAGAGAGAAAGAGAGAGAGAGAGAAAATAGAGAAAAAGAAAAAGAGATAGAAAGGCAGTAAGAGAGCAAGAGAAGCAGATTTATAGTAAGAGGTACTTTTCCCTGCATAAAAAGCGAACCAACCCTGCATAATTTCCTTTTTGCTTCTTGTAAACAGCTGGTTAATCATCAGAACTGTCCTACTCCAGGAGAATGTGAACAGTTTAGAGGAATGATTGGTTGTTCTACAACGCAGTGGAACAATAGATGGTTCTCACATTCATGTAACGGCCACAAACGAACAAACTATGTAATACTGTTCTCATCTACCGGTAAATAAGCACGAGCACGGGTCCCCGAGTGGTCCAGCGGTATAAGGAGCTGTCAGTATGACCAGAGGATCACTGTTTTAAATCCCCAGCCTGCCCCAATAAAGCACAGTTGGCCTTGCTCTCTCTAGAGTGCCTCCTCCGAGTGCGTTGGTTGCCTGGTGATGTTGCATCTGCAGCAATACGGAAAATGAGATGATAGCTGGCTGTACATGTGTCAGCGGAGGCGTGCACAGCCACATGTACCCTCCCAGTGTCGGGAGCATTGCAGATGATATGTATGGGTTGAGTAACTGGCGATCCAAATTGGGGAGAAAATGGGTCAAAAATAAAAATAATAAGCAGGACAAGGACGAGCACATATTTCCGGTTGCCGGACAGAATTTGATCACAGAAAACGCATTCCGTTTACACAAGTGAAATCCCAACGTGATCCAATCACCAAAAACGCACGTTAATGCCAAGTGTAAACAGGCTCTTAGACAGTGAGAGAGTGCAACAAACAGAGATACAGACTAATACAGAGTCAGAGAGAGAGAGAAAGGCATAGTATGAGAAGAAGACACAGAGAGAACGAGAGGGAGACAGAGTGAGGGAAAGGTAGAAAGAGAAGAGAAAAAGACAGAGAGACACACACACAGAGAGAGAGAATGAGAATTAATGTAATACGGCTGCCAGGGCTCTACTCCTCCAAATTTTCTGGTGCATTCAACCATAAAATACACAATACACCAAATCACACACTGAGCGGAGACTGCAGCAGCTGAACAGCCTCCACATCCACCGCCTGCTTTAGATGTTAATTTAATGCTATTGGGCACAAATTGTGCTGGCGCTCAAATAATGCATCTGCAGCATGTGTAAGACAAGCTTTCAGAGCGGCTTCCCCTCGCTGTCTGCTCCTTGCTGCGTTCCCGCTGAAATGCTTCAGTGATGTAAGTCAGTGTTTTGGGTTACAGCACTCCGCTGTGCACTTTCAGCCTGTCAGTGTTTGCATGGCTCAGTGTAAAGCCAGCAATTACTCGCCCTAACGAGATATGTCATGTGAAATCTCAGGCCTGTGGCCCCGCACACTCGGCCTGATGTTTTATGACATTCCGTAATATACATCACGGCTCAGCCGGACGTTTTCGGACTCGGAGCTAACGAGTAGTTCCTGGTTTGGTTGGCTTGTTTACCCCGTGTTTCTGAGAGGCGCTCTCCAGGCTGCCTACAAACCATTAGTGCTGAAAGGATGATGTATGGACCCGCCTTCAGAGAGCAACTTCTGTGTGTATTCCCTTCCCCCCAATAGTGCCCCCCATTTAATTGTGCATTAAAAACCGCACGTCGCACTATTTGTTACGTTCGCTGTTTACCATCTCCACCCTCTTCAGATCCATCTGAGCTCTAATTAATCCAAAAAAAGGGAGCTTGACTTCATTAACTTGTGCGACTCTGCCTCGTCTGAGGTTAATTATGAAAGTGGGGGGAGGATGGGTTGAGGATGCAGTGGGAGGGGAGGCGTTACCATTTTCACTTCACTTAAAGGAAGCGCTCCTGATCTCGCCCCCTCAGTTGCTCCCTTAGTTGGTGCATTGTGCCCTCAAAGTTTGCATTCCTATCTTGTCCCGTAGCATGGGGTCCTAACAGCATGTGGTGAGGTATGACCAGAAAACACAATTGCTCCATTTGCTCGGCTACCAGACTACTAGGGGTGCTAGTCTTCTGGCAGTTTATTGACATTTCTTGTCCTTATAGGCTCTATGAATCAATAAGGGTGAATCAGTAACAGGCTAACCTGAAGATAATGATAAAGGCTTTTTTTTTTCTTCTGTGGAGTTCAAAACAGGGAATGTGCTGAAGACAGAACAAAGGTCTCAACATGGAATTTACCAAAGACTTATTTGGGGCATCAGTAAAGCTCAGATACCTCTTAAGCCTTCAGTGCACTATACAACTTTTAAAGTCATAGCAGTTTAGAAAAAGACTGGATGTCTCACACAGAAACGTGAGGTTTGGGTGAGGTTGTGGTTGGGACAGCAGAGTCAGCATGGTCTGTATAGACTACTCACTGGAGGTAAGCAGGACCACAGCACCTATTGGAAGCTACCCTACGTACGAGGCAGAGTTTGCTTCTAATACACATTTCCGTTCCACCTTTAAACTTCAAATAAGGAACTACCTAACAACTGCCTGAAAACAACACTGTCCATGTGTAACGCCCACTTTTCGCCCATCAAACAGTCGGACACAAGGGCTCGCTTTCCACTCTGTTTATTCTGAAACAGATTTTATAGTGTATTAATCTTCTCTTGTCTTAGACGGCTGCAGACCACACAAGCGTCCATCTTGGAGCTCTCACTCGTCTGATGGAGATACGGCAGCAGCAGAGGGACATAGTCTGCAGTGATGTCATAGCAAGAAAAGAAAAGCTCCCTAAAAATAATTGTAACCTTTTTTTTATAAAGACATAAATGGCTTTTTACATTTGTCCTGAACCGTTTTTTTTACCGTCGTTTGGTGAAACTCAATATTTTATTATTGTTTAATTTAACTCTGTTACACCTGCTTAGTTTTCATTGGCTATCGACAGGACCTGTTTGGACTGAATCAGACTAGTAGATTATGAACATGTTTAATATACTCTGACTGCTCTGAAACGCAACCTGAATGCCAAAATCTCAGAATCAGCACCCCTCACACCATCCGATTATCTCTCAAACTGTCACCTACGACTGATGACAAATGTCTGCAAACTAGAGTCAACCAGCACAGACTTGATGGCTAGATTGACACTCGGGGCTAAAATCAGGATAAAAGCTATGTAGTGTAACTCCAACTTTAGAAGATCTCATTGTCACTTCAGATGAGTGACCATGTTCTATGTTTTACCATTGTCATATGAAGACCAATCGCCTTTTGTGTTATTATTGGCTGTGTTCTAAACCTGTATTAACAGTCTTTACTCTGCTTTGCCCAGGAGGCTCGTTAGTTTTGCACATTTTATGATAGATTTGTAGTCAGTTTGGATCAGATATTGTTTGTTATAAAACAAACAAATAAAAACAACAATTTGACAGATTGATGACATATTTTCCATGGAAATGTACTCACGATGGCCTGGAAGTGGTCCGTGATATTTGTTGTTCCACAATGGACAAAACACATGCATCGCAATGTGGTTTCAGTTTGTCTTGCATTGGATTACAAGCTATGCATGTCTGTGTATGGCTTGAATACACAATGTGAAAGACTATAGCAGCAGTAAAAGTACTCCACATTATTATGGTTAAGCCTTGGCAGTTAATCCATGGTTCACATGCATGTCGAACTGTCGCACCACTACCTGTCATAGTCCACTACTTTTTGCAGTCCACTCTGTGTTTATGGAGGTGCCATTGTTAATGCATTGGTCACTGTGTGCACTACATGATAGATGTCACTGTCTTTGAGCAGACTCAAGCTTGCCTCTGATAGAGAGCGGATGAAAGAGCAGAATAGCATGACTGACTAAAATACTTGCAAGTAAACACAGTGGACAATATCGAGATCAGCAAAAATGATCAAGGTCAATTCTATATATTGTACGACAAGTGAATAACGCAATTAAGGTGACAGGCCTTCAGAACTGTCCATAATAAAATGTTTCAGCATGATTTGGATTTATGGCAGTGGTGTAAAAGTGAATTACACTCCACAACTGTAGCGGAGAGCCCAGGAGCACCACATACCCATTCTTGAATTACTGCTGCTTTAAGCTGTAGATGATATTGAAGATGCATTTGCTGCATTAAGAGAGGACTAAATAAGAATCAAATAATTAGTTAATGTTGCAAACAGTGCCTGGAAGCTAGTAGTCAGCTTCAGCTTAATGTTGTGTAAATTATGCTGTTCCGTGACTATTTGATTTTATTCATTGTTAGCAACATTAGCAACATTATTGACTGGGCTTTTCCTTTAAGAGGGAGAAAACCAGCCCAGGTCAACATAGTCAATCTGCTTACCTTTGATTTCAAATTTCATTCAGTGTCTTATCTCCTCTGTTAAGATCCACTCGAACCAAATCAGATGTAAATCTACGCTAAAAGCTGAAGCTCCAGTCCTGCGGTTGATGGTATAAAGGATGGAAGCAGTCAGAGTGAATGAGGAGTCACATGCTGAGCGTAATGATGTTTTTGCGAATCTCAGTAACATCTGGTCGTTCTCCACCCAGAGTGTCCAGAGAGGGCACTTAAACACACAGGTAAGAGAGCTTTTAGAAGAGGTAGCCATAAAAATTACAGAAATTTATTAAATTAACTCAAAAGTTAACAGCTGCATAATCTGTGGGATGAGCCTCAGAAGGCCAATCTGTTCTTTAAAATTCTCTCGGATTCTCTTAACAATTAATTACCTCCCTCTGCTGTCCTGCTTCTGCAGCAACACTGGAACCATGCTGCTTATTTTAAAGATTAACATTTAAAAATTCATTAGCAATCTTTTCTAGGGCACTTCCAGCACTCATTCTGCACGAACCTGCTTTATGATCTCTTCACTGCAATTATTAATTCTGATATTTTAGCACAGGGGTCAAAGCACTGAAAACCAACAGAGAGCAGAGACGGTGACAACTGCTGCAGCTTTACACACACACACAAATACTAAGCACACACACGCACCCAGTACCTGAGTGGAAGTACAGACACTCTTTGTAAAATATCACTCCAGTCAGAGAAGTCCTCCTTTTAGATTCCTGCTTGAGAACTGAATGTGGATGCTTTTGAGATGAAGTTGCTTTATGTGACTTGGAGTCCACTTCATGGAGTTCCTGCATGTAAATTAGGAGTGGGATTCTCTAGGATCCTCATGATTCAACGGGATTAGGTTTCAGAGAGCTCCTGTCACACTTTTGTCCTGTTTGAGCTTCTTGTGTTTCTTTTGGTTTTCTGTCTGTCAGCCTGTTTTGCCCCCCCCCCCATGTGCTCTTTAGCACATGGCTTTGTTTGTGTCTCCTACCTAGTCTCTGTCCAAGCCCCGCCTAGTCATTAGGGATCCCACCTGTTTCTTCTTTGTAGCTATGCCCTCTCGTTGCATTTCTTTTCCATCTTCTGTCTATTCTTGTTACGGTGTGGTGTTTGGACTCAAGTGCAGTTAAACTGTGTTTCATTATTATTAAATGAAACTACCCCTCTTATGGGCTTGGGCTTGAACTCCCAACCCTGGTAATGGGAGCTCAGTGTATCTCCACTGCACCACCACAGCTGTGAGAGATGGCAGTATAAACACTGATTATAAGCAACATAGAAAACAAACGAAGGAAAAACCAGGAGTGATGTTTAATCAAACAAAAGACAACAACAACTCAAACGCTTTTCTCTTTTAACTTTAGCTTCTCTCTACTGTTCGCAACTTAAACCCACTGTTACCATTCACCCTTCTACAAAGGCACGACAGAGAATTGTGTTTGGCTGGGTGTATTTATACAGTGCCACACAGGTGGGTCTGGTCAGTGTTGATTACCGCTGGGGATTCTGGGGCTTGGAGTTCTTTGCTCCAACCCCACCAGCTTTCATACTTTGCTGGCCAGGCCCCCTGCTGGTGGCTGACGGTACATGCTGCCTGCTCAGTTTAGTTCATGTTTTTGGGTTTTGTTTCTGGAAGTGGCTATTCTTCTTAGTTCTGTAAGTTCTGTTTTAGAAGCAGGAGGCTGTAACCCGGCTTCACAGTAGGCAACATACTGTGGAGCTTTGGAGTTTGCAGGAGTATTTGTGCAGTGTTTTCTCAGACCGATGGGACGGAGCATCTATGATGGTGGACAGCAAGTAGTCAGCAATATGGGGGCTCCTTGTTTTCTGAGTGTTGCAAGTTGTTCTTAGCTGAATCTGCATCTTTTTTGCTCTTTGTACCTTTCGCGTGGGCTGGTCTGTCTTGACATGAAACTGCTGGTCTGCCATTTCAGCGTCGCACCTTTACCTGCTCTGTCTCTAAGTCTCACAGTCACTCGCATGCCCCCTGCCCCAGGCCCTCTCTCAGCATTGTCTTGGGTGCTGTCCCTGGTGCTGAACATGAACATGCTGTGTTCCTGCCGCATTTACTTTCCTCTCATTAAACAAAAGGCATGCTCAAATACCACAAAATTCTTACATCATGCATATAATACCAGTTTGAAAACCAACTCATGGCAAAGCAAATCTGGCCACACATTACTCCATACAGATCCCACAGCTGGACAGCTGTGTGAGGATCATTGAAGTGGGCCACCGCAGCCGGATCACTGGGCTCGGATAAGGGCTGCTGGACACCAGTAGGCAGATCACCTGAGTTGGATCACTGTGAGCACTTCAGTAGAGGACTGCAGATAATGACTAAAGCCTGCTCACTGTGCTTGGCTGAGGGCTGCTGGGCACCAGTAGCCCAATCATTTCAGCTAAATCACTGTGGCGCCATTGCTGTAGAACAGCCTGAAGATCAAGATAAAGTGTCAGGCTAAGTTTAATATTCTTTGCTTTACAAATGGTGATCAATGTCATTTAGTGTGAGCTAAACATTGATTGAGTAAGTAGAGCTAACAAAGCAAGAAGTATCCATTTGAAATCACAAAATTAAAAATGTGCATTTTAGCTTAGTAAACTTAGCGATGCATTGCAACTACACTATGGCACATTTTGAGCTTCATCTGCCCCACAGTCTGACCGTTTGGTTGCAAAAAAAGGAAGCCAAATGTCATCTGAGGGATGCTGGCAGTGTGAGTGTGTGTATAAGTGTGTGTGTGTGTAGGTCAGGTCAGGCTGGTGTGTATAGGCTGGGTCAGACACTGTCTGTAGCCATGTCACTGTGGAAAGGCCATCGTAAACACACCTCAGGATGAGGTTTATTTCGCACAGAGTCCCAGCCTGTCCATTTTCTCCCAGCAGGCTAATGAACACCTACAGCCACAGAGACAGGAAGAAGTCATTTTCTGCCCAGGTCAGAGGTCAGTTTATTGTAAGTCTCTTTCAGCAGATGAATGGATGCTGTGAGAAAGAGAGTGAACAGTGACCTTGCGAGCCACGGCCACCACCAGGGCTGTGTGTAGTGTAGTACATGAGATATTCGGGAATACGTCATATAGCCATGAAGCATTTGTGAATACAAGGAAATAACGATAATGCACAGTTCTGAAAAGCCATGGAAACTCCTCGTCAGGCTGTTTTTTTCTCAATTGAGTTTTCCTCAATTTAGTCATTTCTAATTCTGAACATCTAGCTAGAAATTCTCCTACCCCACAGTGTTACCAGTGCCAGGACACTTGTAAACCATCTGCTTCATTTTGAACTGTCATTGGATAGCTGTATAAACTTGAAGAACACTAATTTCCAGTTCTGTTAGCTAACCATGGTTGATAATGCACATAAGTGGAAAGACTGGGTCAGGAGATGGGATGTAGAGAAGGGACAATGTGGAACAACAGATGGGACAGGAGGTGGAACAGAGTAGGACAGTGTGGGACAAGATGTCAGTTCGGAGAGAGAGAGCCAAGAGGTGGGACTCACAGGTTGTGACAGGGTATGATTGAGACAAAAAAAGGACAGAGTGGAACAGAAGGTGAGACAGGCTCAGATAGGACATGTGACAGAGTTGGACTGAGACAGAAAATGGGGGTAGGAAGGAACAGGAAGTGAGACAGGATGGGACAGAGTAGGACTTAAACAAAAGAGATGGGACAGAATGAAATAAGACATGAGACGGGATAAGATAGGAAGTAGGGCAGAGTAGGACTGAGACAAAAGATGGGACAGAATGAAACAAGACATGAGACAGGAAAAGACAGGAGGTGGGGCAGAGTAAGAGTAAAACAAAAGATGGGTCGGAAAGGAAGAGGAGGTGAGACAGGAGGTATGACAAAGTAATACTGAGACAAAAGACAGGACAGAATGTGACACGAGGTGAGTCAGGATGACCCAGGATATGTGACAGAGTAGGACTGAGACAGAAAATGAAGGGAGGAAAGGAACAGTAGGTGAAACAGGAGGGGGAACAAGGCAACCAACAAGCTTGGAGGAAAACACCCTGCACCCTATCTGATGCATTGGCCAGCAGACACCACTGCCAGCCAGCATTGCACTGGAATGATGGCTAGCAGCATCACCAGGATTTGAACCAGCGCACCTCTGATCATAATAACAGCGCCTTATTCCTCTGGACCACTCTGGGCCATAAAAGTACTATTTAGAAAAAATATGTAATTTCAATTGCTTTTTATACTGTTCTCAGTCATAAAAATAACTTCTGCATTAAAGGGCTGTGGGTTGAGGCCATACTTTAGCCTGGCAAGCTCTCGCTGTGAGCTGTTTAAATATTCCTCAGAATGGTCCTATGCTGCAGTCATAGAGAGAGCAGTTAAAATAATATAGGTGTGAATTCTGTGACTTACACCATTCAGTAATAAAAAACACTTCTTCAGAGTAAATCTCGAGAAATGTCTGACCGATAGCTGTGAAAATTCACACATGTCGTTGCTATGGGAATGCGAAAGGACGGCCAAAAGCAGGTTCTACTTGAAACAGAATTTCTAGAATTCTGGAAAGCTGCTTTGTGACAATCTCAGTTGTAAAAGGTAAAACAGTGTATTAACCTGTTACTTTTTAAGTTGTGTTAAGTTGTGGCCTACTCTCTCTCTTTGTCCTTTTGCTGCGAAATACACATTAAAACATCAAACCTCTCTCTCTCTCTCTCTCTCTCTGTGTCTCACACTGTGTCTGAGGTGGCCTTTCTGAAGCGCATCAGCGCTAATGTGCAGAAGCAGGTCAGGCGGGCCTGAATGAATAGCTGAGTCTCTGATTGTATAAACGACGGTGTCTGTCTCTGTCTGCCAGAATAAATGACTCTGACAGTCGTCCTGAAGAGCTGAAGGATTTCTCTCTGAACCTGCTGCCGTCACAGCATGCAAATTCTACATATTAATGAACCCTCCATACCTGACATTCCACATGCAGAAAGACACTCTTCATAATTTACAGACAGAGAGAGAGAGAGAGAGAGAGAGAGAGAGAACGAGAGAGAGAGAGAGAGTCCGTTTTTCTCTTTCTCCTCGTTTTTGCTCCTTTGCTACTTGGTCCGTTATTTAATGGACTCCTGTGTAAATCGAAAGTGAGGGATAATTTTGGAGGATGAGGAGAAAAACACTGGAGCCTATGGAGAGTCAGCAGTGCGTGTGCCATGCATCAAACTTTCAGGAGTGTGTGAGAGTGAGTGATTTAAGCTGCAGGAATGAATTCTGTTTGATTCTGGAATAACACTAAATTGGGAAAAACACAGACATGGAGCAGCTGCATTAACGAAGAGAAACCCCAGATTTATCTCAGCATTTACTGCACATCAGCTCATATATAAATGGGAAATCATAGCATATATGTATATTATATATATATATATATATATATATATATATATACACACACACACACACACACACAGGGGTGTCTGATTTGGTTAATGCATGTTCCCTCCAGTTCTGATCCTCTAATAGGAAGGTAAAGATCACTCATATTCACTGCAATACCTGTTACTTAGGACTGTGTATTGGCAAGAACTTGGCATCGTGATACAGGTTTATGGTTCAATATATTGCAATATATTACAAATTGCAATTTTTATTTGCATTTTTTAAAAAAACAAAACATACCATCATATCGCTGCTGTCCAATGAAAAATCTCCATTTTTGTCTGTTTTTAGTTTTCTCCATGGTTTGAACCCTGTAGCTGATCTGAATACTGTGTAAATGATTCTGTATGAATGGAGTAATATAAATGTTCCAAATTACTTGGGAAAAACTCCTATTTTACTTTAACCACACTTCCTTCCCAAATCACACATTCCAGTGTGATGGTGGTTAGCACAGGTGTCTGTTAGCTTGTATCGGAGCTGGGGAGCCACACTTTCCTGCAAGCGCGCTGGTTACCTAGCAATGCTGCTTCCAATATGTCAGAGGATGTGTCTCTGGTCTTCACCTTCCTAGTGTTATGGGCATTGCAAGTGACAGGGGATGTTCACATGAACTGGGATTGAATAATTGGCCTTCCAAATTAGATAGAAATTGGTGTAAAATTTGAAATTAATTATTAAAAAAAGAATCACTGCCTACTAAGAATCTTTGCATGTAAACTAATCATTAAATACGATACTGCGTTTTTGAGAATCAGTGTGTATTTTCTTTGAGCATAAATAAAGCAGATCTCAATACCGTTTTGCCGGTTCCTGAAGTCTTTCTCCTGAGGTGAAAAGTGGAGGTCAACTATGAGGGGATTTGGACACAAATGAGAAAAGCATGCAAGCTCCCTCTGCTCCAATAACCTGCTGAATGGTCTATGATATTAGAAAGAGCTGTATAAGAAATGAGCAGTATAAAACACTGTATAAGATGCTTGTCTTATATGATTCTTATTCAGCTGAGACTGAGGTGAAATCCAGTCACCCACAAGCAAAACAAACACAAAAATGTACAAACGAATTTAACCATATCCTATTAAATGCTGGTGATTCATTCTGAGAATCTGGTAATGGCTCCTTGAACTGTTTTAAAATCTCCTGCCTGAGGAGATTGCAACACTTGTGTACACCTGTATAAAAATAGTCATATGCAAATGTTTAAGCTGATGTTTTTGACATTCTATTAAAATATGTTAAATTTTCTACTGAGGACACACTTCTGGACTTTTAATACACAATTTATACAAGTAATATGCAATATATTGAAAGAAATAATAAAGAACCACTTTTGGTTCCCTTAAAAAAAGTCAGTGTGAAGAAGCTTGAAAGACAGATGCTTACAGATCCTTCAAACCAACCCCTGTAAACCTTTAAAAAGTTCTTCACACATACACATCATTTACAAAAATGTCTCTTTATGGGACTAAAAATGGCTCTTCTATGGCATTACTCCAACAACCTTTTGTAGCACCTTTATTTTTAAAGCTGTTTCACACCAGATGCTGTAACCTTGCCACCATATGACGTGCGCAATACACTCCTTTATTAATCAATGTAGTCTAATCAACAGTGCCAACACCAGTAATGCGTGTGTGAAGCACAAAAATACACTTCTGGCGTAAAATTGACCTGAGAGTGTAAAGAGGTTAGCCCTGGTTTTAGGCTATAATATGTGAATATGCAGTACCTGCTTTCTTGTTACACATTCTAAAGAAAAACATTAATGAGGAAAAATAAATCTAATCTGCATGCTGAGATCTACATAATTCTAGTTTGCAATAACATGCATATGTGGCGTAAATCAAGCTGAAGTTAGACAAAGTGTTCTGTTGTAGGAGACTGCTTAAAGCAACAATATGTAACATTTTAGCTTAAATTAACAGCTTCAAAATCATGTTGAGGCTCCACTGGCCTGCAATAGGCCGAACAATATCTCTATCATTGGTACAATGATAGGGTCAAGGCATCATTAACTGCACTATGTTACTCTGGTGAGATAGGCTGGACAAAGCTTGTGAGAACTGTGTAACACTGCATAACCATTTAACTATATTCATGTAAAATCCAGTAACACTACTCCACTTTCTCAGTCCACATGCTTCTTTCACTTTCAGTGACGGTTCTGTATCTCTCAGCTTGTCAAGAAATGCAGGTGTAAAGCGTGCCCTTTAGAGGTAGCTTAAAGCGTGAATTACACTTCCCGACTGTAGGTGGTGGGGCCCAGGAGACATACCAATTCTCCATATTGCTGCTTTAAATCAGATTTTTTTTTTATTTGACCTGAAATTGTTTATGTAGTCATGACTAAGATTGGACTAGTTTCAAACACAAACACACCTGCACCCACAGTAGGCCTAAGTCTGAGGAAGAGAGGCATACATATAAAACACACACACACACACACACACACACATAGCTGGGCATTTAGAGAGTGAGGTTTTGTATTTCCACTCCATCACTGCTGCTCCTTTCAATTCTTTACACTCTCCTTTCAGGAGTGTAATTATTGTACAGGAGTAAATGCTGTGTACATGCATATTAATCAGTGTGTGTAGCAGTATAGTGCTGTAATCTGCCTCTGTAAGTCATTTATCTGCTGTCAGTTTTTTTATTTTTTCCTTCTTGAGTCCGGAGTGTAGAAGTAGGGTTTTAATAATGCTGCCCATCTCCAGTCTGACCTTCAGAAAAATGACCTTCCAAGTCCAGGAGAGATTAAATGGTCTATAGATAATGCTTTTATGTCTAGTTTTTACAAAACATTATCCAGTCCATTGGAGCATCACAAACAAAATGGGCTTAGATCATCTTCCAAAAAGGATTAATCTTGTGGGTTGTCTTTGCTAAAAAGGAATTTCTGATTCTAGCCTTGCGTCTGGCTCTGGTGCTGTTACTTTTTTCAAGGACGAATGGAACTGATACTGCATCCTAAAACACAAATCAGTAATCTGAAATCCAGGCATGCTTTCTGATATGGATTGCATGTTTTTTGATTTGATTATAGATTGATTGATTTGATTACACCATTTAGCTATGTTGGCAAGCTAGCAAAAACCGTTCACACACTTCACTCAGTTAGCATGCTACTGACTCAGCCTATCAAACTCAGACCAGATGATCATGTTTCTTCGGACTGAATTATCAACATTGCAAGCCAAGGCACTGATTTCGGATCTGACAGCTTCAGTGCCATTAACACTGTTAGCTGTCAGGAATCAGGAACAAGGCTGCCAACTCTCGCACACTAGTCACGAGACCCATGCAGTTAGGTCTAATCGCATGGTCTCTCGCCACACTTGCAATCTCTCACATATTTTATGAAGTCGTTCTTCTTTAATAGCCTCCTTCCTAATTTGTAGGTATCGCTGCAACTTTTTCACTACACAGTTTGTAGTTGTCCTACAAATGCTGCACCAATCTGATTTGGCGACTCAAATGATGAAGCCAAATCTAAGTATTGAAAACCTGCCCATTCATTGATTCTTCTGAAATCCAGGGTGTTAAATCAGAGTTCATCCTCCTTTTGCTGTCCAGGTAAGGCTTTCCACTAGATTTCGGAGCATTGCCTTGAGGATCTGAATGCATTCAGTGACAAGAGTGTTAGTGAGGTCAGGATGTTGGATGATCACCACCTCACCTTATCTCCAACCCACCAACTCATGCCAAAAGTAATGGCTGGAGCGCCACCATCATTCCAGAGAAGCTGTTCCACAGCTTAATTCTGGGGGGCTTCATGCCCATTTATTAGGTATTGTTAGGCATGATACCAAAAGGTTTATGTGTATCTGGTCCAGAGAGTCTATTGGCAGTACTTCTCTACTGGGACTAGACAAGAATGGTTTTCTCTATTACTATGAAATATAAGCCAGAGGTATCAAAAAAATGTCCCATGGGCTGGAACCGGCCCGATAAAGGTTCTTATCTGGCCCGACAAATAAATTCAGAATCCATGTTTTTAATGGTAACTATTTCTTTTCAGCCACCTATTAAAAGAAATACACTCTACCTAAACTGCCCTGACACTGATCTATAAGCACGAACAGGGAAAGAGTCAAATGCCACAGCAGAAACTCTATTTCAGATGGAGGTGAGTCAACAGACAGTCAGATCAATGTCAAACTTAGTGACAAAACTGGAACTTTCATTTCGGGGGGAAGGGCGGGACAACAGAGAGTCAAACCAAGTCAAAGTGGCAGGTCTGTTTGCAACACTGCTGGACAGTTATTATAAGACCAGGCTCTTATCTCTATGAGTGCAGAGAGACCAAAATACTTCAGTATGAAAGGTCACATTATTAAAAAACTGATTTTAAGTCGCTGATAAAATCTCACAAAATTCCCTATTATGCTTTGACAAAAATACACTTATTAATGCATGACTTCTTCTGGCTACTGCACTTGTGGAGACCTCTACATTATGGGGAGCTTTCCCCACTAGCGCCATAATGTTTTCAAATCTTCTCCTCTCGTGGCATAACCAGCAAGCTGATTGGCTCTTTATGTTGAGGGGTGGGACTGTATTCATAAACAGACACCATGTTGAGAGTTTGCTTTTCATATTTCAGCAAGTGACCGATATCATTTATAATGTCTGTGGTCAAACTCAGAGGCAGAACCATTGATTGAATCAGAATTATTGACTGGTTAATTTTGGGGAGGGAGCAGTCAACTCAGCCCAAGTTCAGCAAGACAGTTGCTGCAGCTCATTAATCCAGTATCTGTTTTTACTGCTATGTACAAAAAATATTAACACATTTGGTCATGGTCATTTTTTTTTTATCTAATTGTCAGTCACTGTATATTTCTACTGTATATTTTATCTGTTCTCCAGAAATGTTAGCTAGCACTGTTAGCTTACACTGTGTGAACTGAATGGCCAGGTTTACTGGGATGTGTTTTATTATATGTATTATATAATGTATTATAATGTATTATAAATTATATTGTAGCTTGAACGGAGACTGAATATGAAGCTCACAGTTACTGTTAGTCAGTCAATGAGGGGTCTGGTTGTCAAAGAAGTTGTCATTTGTCAGTCAATTTGTGTGTTCCACACTTTAGCCATGCTAAATAAACTTT
This sequence comes from Salminus brasiliensis, assembly GCF_030463535.1. Taxonomy (NCBI): domain Eukaryota; kingdom Metazoa; phylum Chordata; class Actinopteri; order Characiformes; family Bryconidae; genus Salminus; species Salminus brasiliensis. The sequence continues at coordinate 17,047,681 of NC_132884.1, read as the reverse complement.
CCAATAAACTGGTTCGACCCCCTTGACATTTCACTGCATGTTATGCACCCCTTTACCTCTCAAATGTACTTTAATTTTATGGTATTTAGCTGATGCTCTTATCCAGAGTGACTTACAAGGTTACTCATATTATAGAGGCGGGCCAACATAATGTTAGGAGTCTTGCCCAAGGACTCTTATTGGTATAGCGCAGCTTAGTCACCCAGACCAGGAATTGAACCCCTGTCTCCCACATAGTGGATTAGCTCACTGGCCAGTAGTAGCGTTACCTGTTGCGCCACATCAACCACACGCTCACATGAGTTTGACACCCCTGCTTTAAGCATTAAGTCACATGTAATATTTCTGATTAATTTACTGCCAATAAATAAATGGACTTATCAGTCAGACACATAAATATGTGGTCATAGCATTAAACTTATACATGTATAGTGTACTCCTTTTATTTTAAAAAATGGCTACTTTGTGCCTGAAGAATCTGAAGGAAACACAGCTAAGAGTAAAATGGTGAAAAAATGGTGAATTACTAAAGATTTAAGTAGTATTCTTGTCTTGGTCTGCAACAACAGCTTCTTCTAAAGCCACTTTGCCTTTCTGACCACGTCCCCTAATTGACAGTTGAAAAGCGGCCTTGCTGTGTGTGTTGGCCATTGATTGATGGAGCAACATGAGGAGTTGCCTGCCTCTCTCTATTGTGCAACTGTTCAATCAGAAGGTTTGCCATGACGGGTGTCATCAATATGCATAAAGGTATTCTGTCACTGCTGAGCTTCAGTCCCGCGCTGTGTGACACTATCTGTCTCTCATTGTTTCTCTCTTTTTCTCTCCTCCTTCCCTGCTATATTTTCTCCCTTCCCGCTATCCCTCTCCACCTCTACCGCTTCTTTCCATTTAGCTTTATTGTTCCTGACTGAGATAGTAATGCAGCCTATCTGCACTAAGTCATGTTTATAGTTCAATTCCAAGCAATCCTATTAATCACTATTAACACGAATTAGGAGAAATCTTACCTGTGTGGTCAGACTGTGGCTGGAGATGTTGAGGTTTTACCCGCTGATTCTCTGCAGCTTCTGTGTAGCAGTCAAAGGCCCTGAGAAATGGACATGCATGTCATGAGACTGGAAAATGCAACTACTGACTAATTTTTCTATTTTCTCTGCTCTTTTCCGCCCAGCTAATTATTTTATCTTTCTACAAAATCCCTTTTTTCCTGGTCTTTTTCGACTGTTATGAATTAAAGATGGAGCACAGAGTGTTTCGGCTCTACTGCACTCGTCCCAATTCTCTGCTGAGCCGCTGCCCAGCAGTTTCTGACCTTTTCTTTGACAAGCTCTTATGACCAGACGGCCACCCTTGCCTGAGAGGACATGTCTGAGCAAATGGTGCAGCGTTAATTGATTATGTTAAACCCCCCCCCCCCCCCCCCCCCCCCGCCCCACCACCACCACCACCACCACACACACATGCTGATAGCAGGGTGATTTGGCCCATCATGTTTAGGACATTCTGTTCCTTTACAAATCAACTGATCTGCACATACTGACTGCAGAAGTCCATTATCACTTTTATTGTTGTAATAAAAGTCCATCCTCACTTTAAGATGGCCATAATGTTGCTTTTAGAAATCCTGCCGCAGACACGCTACCAAATGATGCCAGTCAAATCTTGCTTGTCAAATTGTGTGTCAGAGTGCGTGTACTGGCCAGCAATGCAGGAACTTGACCACAGTGCCTGTTCTACACGCTAATGTGAACTGTATTCACATTTTAAGGCTTTATAAGAATTTGACCAATTTTCCCTCAATTTAGTCATGTCCAGTTTCCACCCACAAGCCACACTCTTAAAAATGAAAGGTCCTACTAAGGGTTCCTTGAGTGGTGCCTTAGAAAAACCCATTCATCCATTTTCTTATCCACTTCTTCCTGGCCAAGGTTGTAGTGGGTCAACCCAGATTCACTTGGCACAAGGAAAGCCATTTGGCACAATGGGTGCCAGCCCATCGCAGAGTACCACACATACATAACCACTGACTCACACCTAGGGGCATTTTAGCATGGCCAATTCACCTACCATGTATGTTTTTGGGAGGCAGGAGGATACCGGAACACCTGGAGGAAGCATGTAGGGACATGGGGAGAACACAATAAGCTCCACAAACAAAGCCCCACAAACCTGGAGCTGTGCGCCACACACACACTACCTGCAGCATCACTATGCCGCACCGTAGAAGAACCGTTTCTGTAGAAGAGATATTTTTGACTAATACTGATGCCATTAATGGTATAAAGAAGTCAATGTAAATTTTCTTCAACAATTTATAAGTTCTACACACACAGCTGGTTCTTTATAGAAGAAACAGTGGTTCTTCCATGGCATTGCTTAAAGCACCCTTTGTAGCACTTTTATTTTAAGAGTGTAGGTCCCCCACTCTCAAAGATGCCACCAACATGTAAAGAATTCCTCTGAGACACATGAAGCACCACTGGATCTTTTGAAACTGTCACTGATGCCTTTGTCAGTGCACATGCCATGACGGTCTCATCCAAAGCTGTCCTCAATGACTGTGATTAAACTATGTTTTGCTTTCAACCATGTGCAATACATGATTAAAAATTGGAAAAATAAAATGCCTGTAGCACCCTGGACCACGACTGCAACATGTCTGAAAAAGCACATTGGATAGTCTATAACATGCCTACTTTGCTCCAGTGTCACACCAGTCTGACAGAGGGGGTTGTATCTGTGCTAGACGGGTGCTGGCACTTCACCCAGGACACATTAAAGCAGCATGCACCTAAACCTAGGCTAAACTTATCCTAACCCTAACCATGACCTAAACTTAAGCTAAACCTGACCCTAACCCTGAACATAACCGTACTAGAATGTGAAATTTGATTCTGCAGGAGTCGGTTTCCCCTCCATTAATCCCTTTATTAGATGCTCCATAACAGAGAAATGTAGAATTCTGTGACACCACTGTTGCCTTCAGCTCCAGCATCCACCTCAAGCAAATCAGAGGAGCCCCCAGTTGGCCCCTTTATAGCTCAAACGAGTTTCTACGATACAGTACAAATTGAATAGAGAATGTTACAAAGCAACCAGTGTAATTTTATTACCTAAACCTACATCTCAACATAAACCTAAACTTAATCTAACCCTGAACTTAACTGTAGTAGAATATGAAATTCTTACTTGAGTTAAGAATGAATTAGTTTTGTAGAAGCTGTGTGTGTATTCGGCAAAACAGCACCACCAGTGGACGGGAGCTCCTTGTGCTTCGTAAAATGTTCGTGGTACGAGAATGTTCGTGTTAATGTTAGGAATGTCTTGGGGTGCACTTTATTGGTATATGTACAAGTTTTATGGTATCTTTTTGCAGCAAAAGCTAAACGCTACCTTGTTTAGTTCTGATTGTCCGGCATTACTAGTGGACTCATATTCCAGGATCTACTGCTTTTATATTCTCTAAGCAGATCACAAATACATTCTGGACTTAGACCATTGAGTGATTTATGTAGCAACACTTTAAAACGATCCTGTAGCTCACTGGAAGCCAGTGTAGTGGTTTTAAAACTGGCATAATGTGCTCTGTTATCTTTGTTCTGGTTAAAACTCCTGCAGCTGCTTTTTGAATCAGCAGGAGCTGCTTAAATGCAAGTTCAGTTAAAACAGTGTTACAGTAATCTATCCTGGAGATAACAGCATGGTAGATCTTGTTCTGACATTCAGTGCTAGTTTTTAAAATAATTATGATGTGGTCAAGGAAGTTAAGATCAGAGTCTACTTGAGCACAGAGATTTTGGACTTAGTCTTTAATGTTCAGAGGCCTGGACTCAGGGTTCAGAGGCACAGACATGGAGAATCTTGCCTTGTTCCCTTCTGTTTTGTTCTTATTTAACTAAAGGAAAATTCTCTGTGATCCAGTTTACGTGTTCCATTCATTACCACAATCTATTGGGCTGGTGGGAGATACATCTATGGGTCATCTGCATAACTAAGATAAGCATCTTCATTGTCTAGGATTTGGTCTAATGGAATAGAAGTGTCCCAAGAATTGATACCTGGGGGTCTCCATCATAACAAACATATCACATTTATAATTACCAGCAGTCTACCAAAGACCTCCTTGGGAATTTGGGTATAAGATTACTAAAATTGGTATAGAAAAAAGCCGTAAGTGCCGTAAACTTAGTAAAACAACACTAAAGAATGACATCAAAGTACCATTATAAGCACCCATATAAGAGTAAGTGAATGGGCCAATAGATCCCCAGTGCAGTCCTGTGAAAACCTCCCTGTTTCGGAGACGCTACATGAGCGTAGGGGGTATGCAGTGGTGCTCCCTGCAGGAGAATAACAGAAATTAGCTGTGTTTACTATGAGCTTGTTAGAATCTGCCTCTCCTGGGTCTGGAACATCTGGCTGAGCTCCGGAGCCAAAATAGCAGCCAGAGGAGGAACGGTCCATCCCCACGGCGGGGAGCGTCCGCCAGCAGCACACGCACCATCCCAGGGGCTTTAGTCAGGGGGAATTAGAGACTAACAGGTGCCTCAGTGTGGATACAACATCCTGTCAGAGTAATCCTGTGCGACAGCATCACTAAGATCCTCCAATGATTGAAAGTCTGATTTGGCAACAGGTGGCCAATTTACTGAATCATCCCAGACATCAGACTGGGTTTGTAATTTACCGGGAATTCTCCAGAACACTGCAGATGATCAGGCTGCTGTGTACCACTCTCAGTGAATAAGGCCTTAACTAACAAGCATGTGATCATCTGACCTTGTGTTTCTCTGTTTAGTTTTCCACCAGTATGCACTCTGTCCATCCTTCCTATACGGCATGTTTTTCCCCTCTCTCTCGTGCTGTGTCTCCAGAGGCACTGACAGTGATCCAGTGTGAGATGGAGCTGATGATGAAGGTTTCCAAGGTGACGATCCATCATCCTCATCCTCAGCTCACAGCTGACACACGGCTATATCCACTCCAATAATTTTCAAACTGCAAAAACATGCTACCCCTACAACAACAGTGGAGAGAGAGGGAGGGGGGGAGAGAGAGAGAGAGAGAGAGAGAGAGAGAGAGAGAGAGAGAGAGAGCGAGAGAGAGCGGCAGGTGTGTGTTTTCTCTCCTATCTTTTTTGATTTCTCTGGAATTATATCTAAATCTCTATCTATATCAAGTCAGTCCAATTCAAGTTGGCTTTATTGGCATAACAACAATTTTGCCAAAGCACAGAAAGCACATTAAAGTTAAAATTATTTTGATAGAAAATTAAATAAATAATTTGAATAAACAATGAATAATATTAATATTCAAATGAATAAAAAGACAAACATAAAATAATGATAATAAGTTGTGGGCAGGTAGTGTGTGTGTCGCACAGCTCCAGGGGCAAGTGTTTTTTTATTTTTTTATTCATCCATTTCTACTTCTTTTCATTTATTGTTTGATGAATTATCCTCTTTTTCTCTCTACTTTGTACTACCAATTGCTTCAGACTTTTGGAGGGTAAGGACTTAACACTCACAAAGCCTATGCAGCATCGCCGGGCAGCCAGCATGCTTGGATGAAAGCAACGCATCCAGCTAAGAGACATCTATGCCGGCCAGGAGTGATGAGTCCCATCTACCCACCCGGAGAGAGCATGGCCATTTGTGCTCTGGTGGACTCCGGTCGCAGATGGCAAAGCAGAATGGCTTGGGATTGGAACTTGTGAGCCCCGGCCATTTGTTTTCACTTTTTACAAATTAAAAATGGATGGAAAACGTGGATGGATGAGAAAGACAGAAATCCCTTTACATGCTTGTTAGGTTATTTATGAAGGAGAAATGCAAAACTCAGTGATTTAGCGGGAGTGTGGTTGGCATTACGGGCAATCCCACCCAGGTGTTTGGTGAGTGGCGGCAGAATGGAAGAGCGACCTAAGCCCTCATTAAATGGGCCGCTGGCCGTTCCGCCCAAAGTTTCTGAGCTGTTAGGGCTGCAGTAAGCTGCAGCTGACAGAGAGCTGTCAACACTGTTCAAAGACAGGTAATAAAAGACTGAACCCCTTCGCTTGATGTGGGATAGACGGAGAGGGAGACTTGAGATCGGCCTTGTCGTGGCATCTTCAACAATTAGCGCAAAACTTAATGTCTTTGGAAAAACACTCCCTTCTTCTCTCTTCCTTCTCTTTCTTTCTTTTCTATCTGTATCTCTCTCTCTAGGTCACCCTTGATCTAAATCTTTTCTCTCTGACTGAAATTGACACTTATTTCTTTTGGTTGACAGCCAGCCAGACAGACACACACACACACACACACACATAGGAGAACAGTTCACACTGATCGGTGTATGACTCAAACACACTTTCAAACACACCGTTTACTCCTGATCCCTGGTGGTGAAGTAGACTGACACTTTAGCAGTGTGTTCAAGTTTGCCCTGCGCTGCTGTGGGCTCCTGGACCGTTCATAGTAAATGAACACACTCCTGCTATCAGTGTGATGCTTCAAGCAGCGAAGGTCAAACAGGTCACAGTTGCTACAGCAAGTACTGCAGTGTGTCTGAATGTGTGTTGGAATGAGGCTATTTAGGTTACACCGTTGAGAGAAACTCAGTGGTTGAAACCAAAACTATACACACCCACCCACCCACACACACACACTAAACGCTGAACGCTAACCATGCATAGCTTGTACTTGTTCTTGCGAACTTATTTGGCTCTACAGACGTTCTTCATGTACTAAACGACAGATATTTCTGTCCGAGCTGTGCTGGACTCCAAATTAAAATGACATCACTGGCAGTGGAACGGCTCACATGAATAATAGATGCAGTGTCCAGCCATAATTAGTGGTCAACAGTCTCACCCGCGGCAACAGGGCCTGTTACCATGCTACAGGCTGCAGCAATTACCCCACATTTATCTCCCAGGCTGTGGCATGCCAGAGTTATTGCTGAGAAAAGAATAGAGAGAGAGAGAATCTTCTGGAAAAACAGGATAAAAACCAGGGCAAGGAGGGTATAGGGTATGTGTCTTAAGAACAATACAGTGTAGGACAAAAGTGAAGGTTAAGAGGGAAATAGTGACAGAGAGGCAGAGAGAAAAAAGGGAAGGGAAAGGGTGGTATTTACCTGATTTTCCAGTAATCATTAAATGGGGGTTCTTTGCTTACTTCGAATTTTCTGTGCAACAGTGGATCCATTGATATAGATTACAACCACAGTGATAATAAACAGTTAGAGGATATCACCTGATCTCACAATGAAAACCTCTAGCAACAAAGAAAAGACTACAGGGGACTCCTGTCAGAGTCAACTCACAATCCAACCTTACTGTAACCAAGCAAAAACTACAAAGCAGTACAATGTAAGAATATCCTACACCTGAACCTAATCTGAACCTAACCTTAATTTACAATTTAACTTAATCTGAACCTAACCTTAACCTATACCTAATCTATACCTAACCCAAACCTACAATTTAACATAAACTAAGCCTAACTTTCATCTACACCTCAACTTAATCTGAACCTAACCTTATCCCACACCTAATCTGAACCTAACTATATCCTACACCTAATTTGAACCTAACTTTAACCTTTACTTTAACCTAATCTAAACATAACCTTAACCTACACCTAAACCTAATTTAAACCCGACCCTAACCTACACCATAATCTATACCTACACCTAATCTAAACCTAACCTTAATCTACAGTGAACCACAGTGATATGAAGACAATCCAAAAAGTGCTGCGGGGCACCATATAACTATCTGATGCATTCCAAATGAGAGGACCTGCACCTCCAGTTGAAGGCGCAAAATTTACAACATACACCCAATTGTCCATGATGAAAAGAAACCAGCACCGGATCATCCTTATCCAGGGAAAGAGCTCAATAATAAAGCTCCAGTGAAGTGAAGTGGACACATTGGGTGCTTGATAGGCTCTTAGGTTAGCGACCTATGACTTAACTGACAGCCTCCCAAGCCCCCAACACGTGCACTTTCCTGAAGCTACATAGTTGAGTTTCACCTTCACAAAATGGTAAGACGTATGGACGTTTAGGTGAATACTTTCATTTTTTAGCACCATCAACCAAACACGTAGGTCCTCTTCTTGTTTTGATCTTTTTGTGGTGTGTTAGAAAGCTAGATAGCTCTGCTCCAAATAGCTCAAAACAACGTTAAATAGCCTGTTGGAATGTCGGGATATGCTAGCATAGCCAGTGTAAATCCAATTAATACAAAAAAAAGCAGAAATTCTGACACAAAGGCGGAAGAAGTAAACTCTTGAAAGTGGGCGTAGCGAATTAAGGTGAACAGGGTGTGTGTCGTAAGGAAAACACAGTGTGAGACTAAAGTGAAGGTTAAGAGAGAATCAATGACAGAAAGAGAGAGAAAGAGATTGGCAGAGCGAAAAAGAGAGGTAGTGAGAGGGATAGATCTCCATAAAACAAGGGGATAAAAAAGGGCAAGGAGGGTAAAGGGTGCATGTCATAAGGAAAATACAGTGTACGACTAAAGTGAAGGTTAAGAGAAAAACAGTGACAGGAAGAGAGAGAGAAAGTGACAGGGAGAGAGAGAGCGAAAACAACAGAGAGAAAGCAGGATGGTGGGAGTGAAAGAATAAAGAGAAAGAAAAGCAGTGGCGTTCCAGTTTAGATGTGCAGGAGGTAAGAGACATCCATGGCAGAAAAGCCCAGAAAGCACCGAATTCTTATGAATTTTTTATGGCAAATGGAAATTCATGCAGTTAGTTATTATCTTTACAAATGGCTTGATAGCCTTTTATTTCCCCGTCTTGTTCGTCATGCACTCCAAGGACGAAGCCTGGGCTTTTCTCCCTCCTGTCACACTCCCTCGCTCTTTCACTTCTCTCTCTCTCTCTCTTCCTCTCTCTCTGCCTTTTCTCTTTCCTCCTCAGCGGCGGCTCGTCTTGACAAGCTGGATCATCCTCCGGAGATCCTGACATGATATTAAGTTATAGTTACAAGTCAATACTCCAATGAGAAGCCCAGGGGAAATCTGCTCAGAACCGGAGCTGCTGCCTCACTGCTGAGAGACGGCTCCATCACGGAACAAAACAACAGCATTTTATATATAGTACTGAAAAAAATCCTGTTCTCCATGTACTCCCCAACTTCTCCTTCCTTTCCATACTGTACTCCTCAGACATCCCTACCTGCGCTGCTTACTCCATCCTGCCCTGCTCTTCCCAGCCTTTCTGTTCGGTCCTCTCATCTCTGGACTCTCCTCCATGTCCTTTCATTTCCATACTGTTGTATGCTGTACTCCCATATCCATTCTGTCCTCTCCGTATTGTCTTTTCAGAACTGTCCATTCTGTCCTCATAGTGCTGTCCCTCATTCCACCCTTTCCATGGTATCCTCTCCAAATGGTCTCCCTTGTTTTTGCCTTACTGTCTCCCAATTCTGTCCTCTCCATACTGTTTCTTAAGAACTGCCCATTTTGTCTTCTTAGTGCTGTCCCCATTCCATCCTTTCCATGGTCTCCTCTACTTACTGTATTCCTTGTTTTTGCCTTACTGTCTCCCAATTCTGTCCTCTCCATACTGTTTCCTGAGAACTGTCCGTGTTGTCTCCTTAGTGCTGTCCCCCATTTCATCCTCTCCATGGTATCCTCTCCAAATTGTCTCCTTTGTTTTTGCTTTGCGGTCTCCCAATTCTGGCCTCTCCATACTATTTCCTGAGAACTGTCCATGTTGTCTCCTTAGTGAGAGTCTCCTCCAGTGAGTGTCCCCTCCATTTCACCCTTTCCATAGTATCCTCTCCTTTGTTTTTGCTTTGCTGTCTCCTAATTCTGTCCTTTTTATTCTGTCTTTGCTGTTATGTCCTTTCCAATCACTTGTTTTCACCATTTTGTCCTTCTCTTTCTGTCACCTTATACTGTCCTCGACATTCTTTTCCTCTCTACTGTCCTCACTGTTCTGTCCTTTCCATTCACTTCTCCTGTACTGTTTGTTCAGTACTGTATTGTACTGTACTGTTTTCCATTCTGTTCCTCTGTGCTGTCTCTACTGTTCTGTCCTTTCCATTTCATATACTGTATATATATATATATATATATATATATATATATATATATATATATATATATATTACTGTTATCCCTGTGCTGTACTGTCCTATCCATTCTGTAGTTACTATTCTGTCCTTACCATTCACTGCTATACTGTTCTCACTGTATTGTCCTTTCCATTCTGTATCACGTATTTTGTCTTCACTGTACTGCCCTTTCCATTCTGTATCACGTATTTTGTCTTCACTGTTCTGTTTCCCTAAACTGTCCTCACTGTAATTCTGTTTACACTGTCCTGTCCTTTTTATTTACCTCTCCTATACTGCCCTCACTGTATTGTCCTTTCCATTCTATTCTTCTATACTGTCCTCACTGCACTGCTTTATTTCCCTAATTCTGTCCTTTCCATGCTATTTTTTCAGAACTGTCCATTCTGTCTTATTAGTACTGTCCCCATTCCATCCTTTCCATGGTTTCCTCTACATACTGTATTCCTTGTTTTTGCCTTACTGTCTCCCAACTCGTCTTTTCCATACTGTCTTTTCAGAACTTTCTATTATGCCCTCTAACTGCCGTCACCCAAATTCCATTCTTTCCATGGTATCCTTTCCACATGATTTATCTTGCTTTTGCCTTACTGTCTCCAAATTCTCTTTCTTTTTCTCCACTGTCTCTGTCTTCATACTGTCATTTTAGAACTGTCCATTCTGTTCTCTTAGTACTGTCCCCACATTCCATCCTTTCCATTGCATCCTCTCCATACTTTGTATTTGCCACACTTTCTCCCAATTCTGTCTAAGTTCTCTGTACTTCTGTACTTCTTCACCATTCGGTCTACCCATACTGTCCTCTTTGTGGTGTCCTCTCCCTACTGTCCTCTATGAACTTTCCACTCCTAATAGAAAGGTTTTGTCAGTGAGACCTGTGTCAATGTTCATTGTTTGTAAGAGTGTCCTCCTCTTTGTCCTTTTCATTCAGTACCACCCATTCTGTCCTCACTGTTCTGTTCCCCTATACTGTCCTCACTTTGCTGTTGTGTCCTTTTTATTCTGTCTTTGCTGTTATGTCCTTTCCATTCACTTCTCCTGTACTGTTTGTTCAGTACTGTATTGTACTGTACTGTTTTCCATTCTGTTCCTCTGTGCTGTCTCTACTGTTCTGTCCTTTCCATTTCATATACTATATATATATATATATATATATATATATATATATATATATATATATATATATATACAGTACAGCACAGGGATAACAGTAATATATATATATATATATATATATATATATATATATATATATATATATATATATATATATATATATTACTGTTATCCCTGTGCTGTACTGTCCTATCCATTCTGTAGTTACTATTCTGTCCTTACCATTCACTGCTATACTGTTCTCACTGTATTGTCCTTTCCATTCTGTTCTCCTAAACTGTCCTCACTGTACTGCCCTTTCCATTCTGTATCACGTATTTTGTCTTCACTGTTCTGTTTCCCTAAACTGTCCTCACTGTAATGTCCTTTCCATTCTGTTTACACTGTCCTGTCCTTTTTATTTACCTCTCCTATACTGCCCTCGCTGTATTGTCCTTTCCATTCTATTCTTCTATACTGTCCTCACTGCACTGTTCTCTCTGCACTGCTTTATTTCCCTAATTCTGTATCACTGTTCTGTCCTCCTTCATATTGTACTGTACACTCTGTATTGTGTTCTCCACAGTGTCCTCTCAGCTCTGTCCCCTATTCCATCCTCCTCCTTGTGTCCTCCCCATTCTCCTACCCTCCTCACGTCGCCTCCAGTTTTCTGTCCCATGGGGAAGAGCATTGTCAGATGAAGAGCCTGAAGTCTGCCATTTTCTCTTTTTTTTCTACCATGAGGAATGTTAATGTGGTGACAGGATGAGAAATGGTGACAGGTGGAGGGAGATCACAGGTGCTGTTCTCCAAACCACCGCACGATTTATTCTTCAGCCAGCGGCCGAGCCGAGCAGCTGCTGCAGCCCTGCAGCCGGGAAAGCTGAGAGCTTTTAATTAGCCGAGCCTCCACCATTCATTACCACCAGGAGCTGTTAGCCAGAGTGGATCCTCTCACATCTCAGACACTTTCTCCTCCTTCAAACATCAGTCAGACACTTTATAGCTCCAGAATTTACTGCTGCGAGTCATTCCTTCCGGTGCAACAGACAGAAGCAGAAGGTGAGGAAGAGGACGGGGGAAAGAGGGAGAGAGATGGAAGGAGAACGAGATGATTACCGATGATAAATGGAGAAAGAGACGCCGAGCTGTTCAGGGTGTCAACTGGATCTCCCCTACTTTAGGAGCCCCTGGCCGTGGCTCCTCTGTTTTTGCTCGTCTGCTTCTCTTCGCAGCAGCGGCGAGCGAGAGGCTTTATTTGAGAGATTAGTTTTCTAAACGACTCCAGGAGCAGTCAGTGTGAGACTTTTCTTGTGGAAACGGGGCAGGATTCATTACTGCGGCTAATTTAATTTCTCCCCATTGAACAAGCCAGATGACGAGGTCATCAGTCAGCGCCGAAACCTCAGACAGTCTCTGCTGCTGCCAACAGCATGATAAAGACAAGTAATAATGCTTAAGTTCCTCAGATTTATCCTTCAGAGAGGGAATATTATAATCTGCGAGCATAACTCATGCTAGAAATATTTATATCTGCTTCCCTCACATTTTACAGAGTACAGATTCTACAGTAGCACTGACTCTAATGCTCATTTACTCAACTAAAACTCTTTTTTATGGCACTTTTTCCCAAAGGCCCTGTGCAAGGAATTCTGAGTAATTATGATATGGGGCTCCGGCAGGAATTATGTGGTTTTCTCCTAGCATTTAATTGGAGGGGGGAGTCCGTTGACTTTGCAGATGATGTAGAGCTGAAGTTTTTTCCACTCTTCAGGAGGAGCGTGTTTGATGATGCCATCTGCAAGGTGACTCACAATGAAAAAAGAATGGGTAAAGGACATTTCCTCTGACACAGGACTGACATTAATGGGGTACATGGGCACTGAGTGAGGGTGTATTTCCTTTTCCCCAACGGGCCAAAAAAGATGTGCAGGATCAGACGCTGTGGGTGGTGAAGCAAAGTTTGACTGATTCATGTTTGACCCTTGAGAGGAAACTAGTGATTAGATGAAGTTAATCACGATAGGTTTAGCTAGAGGACTAGGCAAAGGATAGGTCATACAGGGATAAAAATAATATGAAATATAGACAGACAGAAAACAGACAGGAGGAATAACAACATAAAGAGGTGCCATTTCATTTTAATAATCAGACACTGATACACTGAAAACTGGAAATGTCAGGCCTAAGACTTTTAAGCGCTAATACAATAATAAGTGGTAGTGCAACACTATACGTTTTTGGTGTGCTGTTGGTCATTGGCTGAATGCTTATACCACAGTTTTGGTGGGGAATCCTGAGAGCCTTCTATGCCTTCAAAGCTTCTTAGAAATGAGAAAATACATGTATACTTTATTTTTTCATTTTATTCTATAAAATATTTTTTGTTTCAAAACTCCTGGACTTATTTCATTATTTTATTTTTGTTGTCATAACAAAGTGCAATGCTAAATCAAAAAATTGTCCAATATGATTTGTTTTGTGTGGTGATAGATACAGCTAAAGAAGCTTTCTCATTCACTTAAGAAAACATTATTTTATTCAGTTATTAAAGGAAAATAACTGAATTCCTTAAGTAGTTTTCTTTTTTTAATTGTATTGTACAAAACCTTGTAATTGCACAAACATTATCTGTAAATGAATGTTACGTATTATGCCAATAATTACAAATTTTGTACAGAAACATACTGCTTTTCTGCTTTATTAAATTACATTCTAAGTAATGTGAAATTCTGTAAAAAAAAATCTGTAATAAAAAGCTAATTATATATAGATGTATGACTCCACTACATTTAAATGAGGATATTTGGCTTTAAATTTGCCTTGCAATCCTGGACATTTTATGCATTTTTATGTGATTATCTTTGTGCATATAATTACTGCATAGATATGGTTCATTATGAATATTATTATTGTTATTAACATTAGAGTGGCCAGAACTTCATATGATATATACCACCAGTACCAGCAGCTTGTGAGAAGTCTGGACTGTGTAAAGGTAAAAGCAACTTCTGACCGATCGATGAGGGTTTTTGTACTTGTAACATTGTACTGTTTCCATTCAAGGACACCAGAAGAGTTCTCTTGGTGTTATGAACATGCTGACCAGGCTGAAGCTACTTCATATGTGCCACAGAGAATACAACCATCATGAACTTCTTGTACTTCTTGTAGGCAGCAACAGTCAGCTGACACAAATGCGACCATGTGCTTATTTTTCCCGGCTTTCATCCATGACTAGAAGTGCCGTATGCAACACAAAATTGGGTTGAGCAGTGTGAAAGCAGAGCCAGCTTCTATACAATGTTTCACCTGTGTTAAAACATCTTTAGCAGTGTCAAACCCAAGAATTGTATGATTCAGTGATTCTGAGCATTCTGAGATGGAGGAGGACAGCACCTCAAACCATGTCTTAAACTGGCACTGCTCCACATTCAGCCTTAGATCACTGTAATGTGCAACACAGCTCTCATGTATTACTGTCTCAGCCTCAGCATTGACAGTGATGTTATTGAGGTAATGGTGTGCTAGATAAAACAAGCTCATGGTCCCTTCCCACATGTATGAGGTCTTTAGAGTAGGGCTTGACCTGCATTTAGGCTAAGGCAGTTTAGTACCATAAAAAGGTTTAGTGAACATGCTCTGTGGGAGAATGAACACATGAATGAACCAGTATCTGCTAGCAGAGCTAGGTGCATGCCCCTTACATGCTCCTGAGTGACACTGCAGGATTATTTTGTTTTATGCATTTGAAAAAACCTAACTGGATATATAGGGGATGGTAGCATGCCAGAGGCTGAATTGATCTCTGTGTCAATTAATTTGGAAGAAGTATTTGGTCTCCTGACATGGTGACATCTGCAAGATAAGTTAGCTCCACGAATGGCCTTGATGACATTGTCTGAAGCACTTGTGCTGTAAGTTCTTTAATATTGACAGCTTTCTCCAGTGTTGTGTCTGATCTTTTCTATGCATCTGTGAGCAGGTTGTTTGCCAGTACACCAGAATCACCTGAGACACCAGCTGGCTGGGCATGTTGGTGAAACAAATGCAACCTAAAAAGCGATGATAGTCTTGTACCAGCACCCTCTACTGAGATCTACTGTGTTGTAAGCATCCCAAAAGCACCTTTCCATGCTGGCTCTTATTACCATATTTGGAAAGACACATATAACTCACTAAACTATACAGATAAACAAAGATGTGAGTAAAAGTGAGTATCTGGTTACAATGACAGCTAAAATAGGAAGCAAGTGAACAGTCTGTTCTTGATCTGTTAGAAGCAAGAAAATTGGTCACTAGACATTTTAAGATTAGAGCATCTCCAAAACATTAGGCAGGTATTGTGGGGTGAGCCTGGTATACAGTGATCAGAGCTCCAAGAAAGGACAACCGGTGAACCAGCATCATGGTCATGATTGCCCATGGCTCACTGTTTTGATCCGGGGGGGTGGGGGGTCTGACCTCACAACTTAAAGGACTTTAGGATCTGCTGCTAACATCTTGATGCCAGATACCACGCGACAACTTCAGAGGTCTTCAGAAGTCCATGCCTCTAATGTTTAGATCTGTTTTGGCGGTATTAGAAGGACCTAATATTAGGCAGTTATTTTTCTGTATTCATATACAAAATAAGTAATCCCTCCATCTCCTTATTGCTAACAAAATGCACACAAATATAAGTAATTAATCATTTTATTAAGAGAAACCAATTATTGCACTATTGCACTTCAATTAAGAAACACTAAATAATTAACACAACTGCCACCTAAGGCCTAACCTCTCTTGTATTTCTTGATGCAAAGGCATCACGTACATCATCCCTCCCCCACCCCCCTCCCCATCCCCATCATATACTTCCCAGTGGGAGACCTTCCCAGATAGTAGCCTGGGCATCGGGAAGTTAGATTTTTTTTCCCAACTCTGTTATTATATAGTCTATATCTTGCACTCGTCGTTGAACCATGGATAGAAAGAGAAATGTGGCCAGCATTGCAGAGAAGGCGTGCCCCACGCTGCCCATACCGAAATCTGCCATGGACCTTTGTTTAACCTAGAACACCAAAAAAACCTTGTGCATTATGATACATGTGGGTTTTCTCTTGTGTATGTGTGTGTGTGTGTTTGTGTGTGTGTGTGTGTGTGTGTTTTAACAATGTATTCCCAATTTGACCCCAATTCTACCCAATTTGGAAGGCCAATTACATAACCCCCAATTACGTGAACTCCCCCTATCACTAGCACAGCCCCCAACACTCCCCAGCTCTAATGCAACAGCTAACAGATGCCTGGGATGACCAACATCACACTAGGAATGATTTAAGGAGGAATTGCAATCAACCCACGCCTGAGAGAGCAAGGCCAATTGTGCTCTCTCTGACTCTGGCTGCTGATGGCAAGCAGCATGACCCGGGATTCGAAGCAGCGACCCTATGGGACAACAAACACACAAAAAATTATTAAAAAGTCTTGCGAACTTACATCTACATTGAAAAAATACAGTTCCAATTTATAGACAAGTAGTTCTGCATTTAACCACTGATGAAGGGTCATGTGTCTGTCAGTCACGTGGCTGTCTCCAGTGTGGTGCCATGTGCTGCCTCTCAGCCAATCAGTTGGAAGGTCAGAACTGTGGTATACTATTCAATGGAAAAGTAATGTTGTTTGAAGGAAGTGCTGTGGAGCTTTGGAATTAGCATGGCTGGCATTGAACATTAGCCTCACTAATCTTCTTTTAGTGTTAGGTCAAGATGTAGAATATTAAATGTCCTGTAATATTTCACATCTCATACAGAGTGAACTCATTCACACACACATGTTCTACATGTATTTGTCCTTCTGGCTCTGGAGTCTTACTGTATGATCCTTTCCACCTTTAGATGAATAGTGTCACCACACCCGTCCAGGATTAATTAATTAGTTGACATTTAAGCAAAGGCACATAAAAGAGGCGCATATAAATCATGGAGGTCAATGTATTGGGCAGGGATGATCTGCACAGTGTTCAGAAAAGAACATACAAGCCTCATGGATCTCTCTCTCTCTCTCTCTCTCTCTCTCTCTCTCTCTCACACACACACACACACACACACACAGCTGTTTACTAATTCTTCACCTGTGGCTGGTGGATTGATCTGCTGTCTCTGCTGCCAGACTCATTCTACTCGTGTTTTGGTTGTTGCTGGACCAGAGCTTAATTTATCGAAACAACAAAAAAATATAACATCCTGAGATTCAATGCACGCCTTAGCCTGGGTAATTAGTGTGTCAAGACTGGCATTATCTTGTGAGTGAAGTGAAGAAAGATTTATATGCAGTCCGTCTTTCTCTGTGCTCTGAGGAGAACCGTGGACCACTCACCTTGCGCTCTTTCTGCACAGGAAAGAGAAGGGTTCAGTTAAATGTAGGTTGATATGTACTAACATGAAGCATTGTTAGCATCTTCAGACCTGTTACAGACTGGATTTGTTTTTGTGTTGCTTCTGTAATTAAAGGGATTAGTGAAAAGAGCATTTTAATCCAGTATTAGCAATTAGAAGTATGAGTAGATTTTACAGTCTATCAGTAATAATTGTGGAGGGATTCTAATCCAGAATCAGTGTCATCTTTACAGTGTGAGTTGTCCAGTTTGATTGAAATGATTGATTGTGCAGATTGAAAACTGAAGAGTGAACAGTCATCTGTAATTGGTGATATTACAATTGTTATCCCTCCCCCCAAAAGCCTTATAGATCTGCAATACATGTTTTTACTACATCCAGCATATTTTAGCATAGAAACTGAGGTGTCACTTTTTGATGCATTTCTAATGGAAAATAAAACTTTTATTTTTTATTCCAGTATGAATCTGCAGTTTGTGTAGGTTTACCGATCTTACATTTGCTCAGGTCAGGAGAACAGTTTACAGAGTCAACCCACAAGCACGGCTGTGGACGTTCAAATTCTAATTGCGGAAGAATTTTAATCCAGTATGAATCTGCAATGTGTGTATGACATTTTCACGCTCTGACTGTAATAATTAAAAAGTGATTTTAATCCAGTATGAATCTGCAATGTGTGTGTGAAGTTTTTACACTCGGACTAATAATTGAGTAGTGATTTTATTCCAGTATGAATCTGCAGTTTGTGTAGGTTTGCCGATCCTACATTTGCTCAGGTCAGGAGAACAGTTTACAGAGTCAACCCACAAGCATGGCTGTAGACATTCAAATTCTAATTGCGGAAGAATTTTTATCTGAATTTTAATTGTCTACAATAATTAAGGAGTGATTTTAATCCAGTATGAATCTGCAATGTGTGTATGAAGTTTTTACACTCTTACTGTAATAATTAAGGACTGGATTTTAATCCAGTGTTAATCTGCAATGTGTGTATGAAGTTTTTACACTCTTACTGTAATAATTAAGGAGTGATTTTAATCCAGTATGAATCTGCAATGTGTGTTTGAAGTTTTTACACTCTTACTGTAATAATTAAGGAGTGGATTTTAATCCAGTGTTAATCTGCAATGTGTGTATGAAGTTTTTACACTCTTACTGTAATAATTAAGGAGTGATTTTAATCCAGTGTTAATCTGCAATGTGTGTATGAAGTTTTTACACTCTTACTGTAATAATTAAGGAGTGATTTTAATCCAGTGTTAATCTGCAATGTGTGTATGAAGTTTTTACACTCTTATTGTAATAATTAAGGAGTGATTTGAATCCAGTATGAATCTGCAATGTGTGTGTGAAGTTTTTACCCTCTGACTGGAATTATTAAGGAGAGATTTGAATCCAGTATCAATCTGCAATGTGTGTATGAGGTTTTTACCCTCTGACTGGAATTATTAAGGAGAGATTTGAATCCAGTATGAATCTGCAATGTGTATAAAGTTTTTACACTTGTATTGTAATAATTAAGGAGTGATTTGAATCCAGTATGAATCTGCAATGTGTGTATGAAGTTTTCAAACTCTTACTGTAATAATCAAGAAGTGGATTTTAATCCAGTATGAATCTGCAATGTGTATAAAGTTTTTACAGTCTTATTGTAATAATTAAGGAGTGATTTTAATCCATTATGAATCTGCAATATGTGTATGAAGTTTTTACAGTCTTATTGTAATAATTAAGGAGTGATTTTAATCCATTATGAATCTGCAATGTGTGTATGAAGTTTTCAAACTCTTACTGTAATAATCAAGAAGCGGATTTTAATCCAGTATGAATCTGCAATGTGTATAAAGTTTTTACAGTCTTATTGTAATAATTAAGGAGTGGTTTTAATCCAGTATGACTATGCAATGTGTGTGTGAAGTTGTTTTCCCTCTGACTGGAATTATTAAGGAGAGATTTGAATCCAGTATGAATCTGCATTGTGTATAAGGTTTTACACTCTGACAGTAATAACTGTGGAGTGAATTTAATCCAGTATGAATATGTAATGCTTGTATAGTTGTTACAATCTGAGTCTAGCAATTGTGGAATGATTTTAATCCAGTGTGTATCTTCAGTGTGTTGTTTTTACAGTTGGACAGTTTTACACTTTTCCAGAGTGGAAAAGCAGCTAGTTGGTTACATGTTACTACTACATAACCTCCACTGGGAAAAAGGTCCTCCTTCTCTCTCTCTCGCTCTCTCTCTCTCTCTCTCTCTCTCTCTCTCTCTCTTACTCACACTCAGCTCACTTATGTCCCTCCAGCTCTGAGGATGAGGATGGTCCAGCAGCTGCAGATTAGAAACATTACAACTGTCAACACTGTCTGCCTCCAACAGCCTGATATACGACGACGAGAGGGCACGGTAATGATGCTGGAACACACACACACACACACACACACACACACACACACACACACACACACACACCTCCACCACCTTTCTGTGCTCCTATCTTTCACAAATCACACACAGATAGACTCTGCTGATGCGTTTCTGCGAGGGACACCTGCTGATTTACAAAATTGGATAATTACAAAGAAAATGAGTGAGCAGCAGCCGTCTGTGAGATGCATTATTCCTAATTGTACCTATTAAATAACAGCACATAATCTTTTCTGCAATTTATGTGTGCATCAAGGCTGTCACTGCAACACGTGTATGTGTGTGTGTGTGTTCAGATTATCAGTGAATGGGCAGTTCTGCCACTGTAATGGCTATGAGTTTGAACGATGCTCAGAAGAAAGAGGCTGTGTCTGGGTGGTTTTCATGACCGGATGACTTGATTACTTTGAGATGCTGTCCCAGATGCTGCCCTAAGCTCTGCTGTCCTGCTCCAATCCACACTATGGTGACATCAAAGTGCAAATGTATAAGGCAAGAATGCTTGTGGGTGCTATGTGCATGGCAATTGATGGCAAAACCTAATCAGTATCTACAGCCTGGAACAGCTCAGCTTGATCTAGCATCCTTCAAGTCGTATGGAAGGCAGGCGTCTGGACTGTTGTCTGTCCTGGAATTGAGGTGTTGGAATGAATTTCCATTTGATGGCCAAACAGCTGAGTCGCTCTCCATCTTCAAAGGCCGAATGAAGGCCCATCTCTTTCGAGAGCTCTTTGCTGAACGCTAATCTTGCACTTATCAAACGGATAATGATTGCACTTGTATGTTCTTTCTGCCTCATGTCCTGTTTATCTTTGTATCTAGGTAGCAGGTATTGTGCATCTTTGTAGCTAGGTATCAGCACTGATTCCCCTGTCTGGCAGAATCTTGTTTCAAGGGTCCTTGATTTACAATAGCTAGGGGTGTATGCCAATATAACGCCATTAACCTGAGGCGCCAATGGACCCAAGCATTCCAAAATATTGCTGTGACCCACTAAAATCACATCAATAAAAACAATATTGCTAAGCAAACCTATGACACACGCCTCACATCTAAATAAATAGTAAATACTTAAATAATTGTAAATAATTAAAAGAAAGTCAGCTATGTAAAAAACAAGGTAATGGTAGCTCATAGATGTATGTTTGGTAATAGCCATAGCCACTTACAACCATATAACCTACCAAGAATATGTATTAGATTACTAAAGCAAAGGCATTCATTAAACTAGCATAGGCATCATTTATGCTAACATAAGCTAGCATACTACTTATGCTAGCTAGTAAACCTTGAAAAATTAATTTTGTGATGTAGCCAATACAACTATGAGTTGTAGTGACATATAGTTTCATGCTGCAAAGGAAATAACTACAATAATAATAGTAATAATAATAATAATAATAATAGTGGTAGTAGTTATGATTAGACAATCAGGTGGGGTTCAGCTGTGCCCCTCTAAATTTTGTGTGTGCCCTAATACAACAAGTAGTCTCGAAACATGAAGTATATCTGTTTCTGTATCTGTTCAGTGCTCAAAATGTATACCTGTCTATGGATATGATCAGGAAGTGGGAGTGGCATAAACCTTTAGTTGACATTTAACTTTAATGGGATTTGTCATTAAAACCCATACACTTTAGGAATAATGAATAGCATACTTGATGAAAAACATATATGATAAGCATTTAAGTTAATATAACTTTCTTAAATGAGACCCCCAGGTGCCCTGTGTCCAGAAAGTGCTCTGTGTGAGCTACATATGGAGCTGAAGCTCTGATGAGAAGTGAAAAAAACTATGTTAAACTTATGGGGTATAGAATGGTGGATTTATTATGGTGCTCAGTACGGCAGTGTTTCGGTCAGGCTTCTGGCCAGGTTGCGTCCAAATACTTAACACAAGTAAACTTTCCTACATTTGACCTGATCTGGATGCCATGTGGATTCTTAAACTTGTCAGCTCTAACAGTAAATCCACTGAGACCACAGAATACAGTCCAGGCAGAATAATGTACAGCAAACAGGAAAGGAACTTTCAGCAATGTTTTCAGACGCAGCCACAGATGCACATAAGAAAATGGAGTTTAACAAGCAAGTGGAAGGAAATCAGAGGTCAGAGAGCGGGATCTCTGCAATCTCTGTCTATGTTTGGTGTCTTCTCTCCATGTTCAAGTGCGTTTCCTCCAGCCATTTCTGAATAGGTGATTCATAGTAGACTTGGGATCCACCAGGATCCACCATGACCTTAACCAAGAAAATGTGGATGGACTTTGGTTACATTTGTAACACAGATATTTGCTGAGATGACAAGAAAGCACTGTTCTAAGTGGTTCTATTTAAGAGCATGTGCTAGATGCCATGAATGCAAATGTTTTAGATCTGGAGCATGATTGGAGCTTGATTCTCTCCTCTGTCTCAAAGAAAAAAGCTTCAGTTGCTTCAATTCACACTACATGGACAGAAGCATTGAGACACCTGCTCATTTTTTTTTGTTTCTTCCAAAACCAATGGTATTAAAAAAGAGTTGATCCTGCTGTTTGAGAGACTGTCTCTATTGTCCAGGGAAGACTTTTACCAGATTTTGGAGCATTGCTGTGAAGATTTGATTACATTCAGCAACAAGAGATTTAGTGACTCCCCAACTCATCCAAAACGTACTGGTTGAAGCATCGTCATTCCAGAGAACACAGTTCCACTGCTTCACAGCTCAATGATGGGGGGCTTTATACCCCTCTGTTGCCCACGCCTGGCATTAGGCATGGTGCCAAGAGGTTCATGTTCATCTGCTTCAAATAGACCTATTCTATTGGCACATCTGTGCCACCTAAAAGTAGCTGGATGCATTCATTAGAAGGGGTGTCCACAGACATTTAGACAAATAGTGTATCTGATGGGGATTTTTTTGGTGGTCTACCACAAAGTGTTAGAAATCTCGGAATCATTTCTGAACTCCAGTTTTGGGAATTCCTCCTATAAAAAGACGGGAAGAGAAATAAATGAAGTGTAGTGCTAGACTTCTGCACAGTACTGGACATCACACAAATACACAATTGCCCAATAATGATGACTTGGGTCATAACATTGCAACTGTGTCTCTTTTATCATGTGCTGCACTGTTGTCCTCAGAATGAATCGTCTTCATTTGAATGTCTGTTCTGAAGTGTCTGCTGGAATTATTCCCAAAAAGCAGCAATAAGGAGTTTTAGCGGAGGCACTTTTTCTTGCAGAGCCCAGGGGACCCTGTCTGTGAAACATCTTTGTCTTTATAATGAAAAGTCTTTATGGTTCATATTTTTTTTTTTAGCAGAAGCTCTTTGTCTTAAAGGCCAAACAGAGCTGATATGGGCCTTCATCGAGACGCAGAGGGGAAATTCCTCTGCGAAGTTTTACGCTTTTCCCTTCAGGGTTCTCACACTGCCCCTGTCGCTTTAATTCACTTCAGTGGGGACGTGGTGATTTGTAGTGATGGGGAATCCCCCTGCTCATTTTCACCTCACTGCCTTCCTCTACTCCTCTAATTCCCTTACTCCTTCACCCGCCCTACCCCCCTTATTTTACTACAGCTTTAATTTATCATGGGTGGTAGGACTCTGCCGTATTTCAAGCGGGAACAGTTTCAGATCAGAGTCAAGAGCAGATTTCCCAACGGGAAGATTTAAACGACACCAGGATCTACTCTCCCTGCGCTTCATTACCAGGTCTGAACACACACACACACCTACACACACACAAACTGAGCCCGGGGCTACAGTGGCCGGCCGATAAGGAACTGCACACCAGCCAAATGGTACATGCGCACACACACCTACACCTCCTTCAGAATGATATGGCCACCTGGGAGCTACTGAGAACAGCGTGTGGACAGTGTGTAGAAAGTGTGTGATTAGAGGCAGTGTTGTGCAATTAGGTAAGGGACAGGCTCTATCTGCTGATAAAGGACTATAAGACAAAAGACAAGATAAAGACATAAACAGTAAAGGAGGTAATGGCAGACAGCGGGCTTAATGAAGAGAAACATTTCCAGTCTGAATCAGGCTCTGAGTCAAATTCAGAGGCAGGATCAAGATTAGAATCTGAATCAGATTCAGAATAATAATCTGAATCAGGGTCATTATGAGACTGAAACTGAATCTGAATCCGAACCAGCATCAGAATGACTATTAAAAGGATCAAAATCAGGAATGAAATCAGAATTAGAATCAGATGATTCAGAACGACTATCAGAAACACTTACATAATTAGAATATTAAACTGATTTCAAATGTATATTGGAATAAGAACCAAAATGAGAATAGGGAGACTTAATATTAGAATCAGAATTGGGATCAGAATTAGAATCAGATCATTCAGAATGAGTGTCATAAACATTTTTAGAATGAGTCTAAAATCTAGACTAGAATCGTGTCAAAAATCAAATTAAGAATCAGTATTTAGAATCAGACCCAGATTCTGTATCAGAATTAGCAGCTAAAACTGAGTTAGAGTTAATATAAGAATCAGAATCTAAAGACTTTAATCAGAATCAGAACTAAAACTTGTTTATGAAAGAAATGATCTTGGCTGTAGCTCACATTAGGAATATATATTTACATATTATATATTATTTATATATTCATATATATTATGTGTATTTTAATACAATATGTCAAATGATAGGAAATACATACATGACAATTGAATAAGACAAAAAATTTACCTTCCAAAACTGACACATGCCTCATCTGACACCAGCCACAGCTTCACCAATGTGTGACCCCAGCACGGGCGTCTGCTAGTATGCAGTTGCTGTATGTACAAAATTGTACTGACTTTTGTACAGATAGGGAACTGTAGTATACTGAAGTTTTGATAGAGACTGAAGTTCTGATAGAGACTGAACTTGAAACATACACCAGTAACCAAAAGCAGACTGTGGTAAACCCAGCTGCTCTGAGCTGCTGCTCTAAACTCTTATTTTCTCATTTGTGTTGATTGACAGGTTGAGGTTACAAAATCTGGGACAGATGGATGGTTAAACACTCCGGCAGAAGAGTGTGTCGCTCTCAGTCAGCTAGATTATGAAAACACAAGCACACATTTGAGCTAGAACAAGTTCTGATTAAGCTCTCGTGAGTGATAATTCTTCTAATTCGGGATCAGTGAGTTTGTTCAGGGTTTTTAAGTCTCAGAACAAACGGGCTGTGTTGGAATGAAGCGTTGACGTTATTTACCCAGCTGCATTCAGGGATTAGGGCTGGAGAGTGCAGCAGATTGTGTGTCCAGTGTTGCGCATCAGAAGGTGGACGAGCGTGTATTTACTCGAGAAAAGAAAAGCCTTGGATGGACGCAGCATTGTCCATGATCATAGACAAACAAACAACGGAGCCGGTGCCAAACTGTTAATTAATTACTAACGCTGGCGCCCAGACCCGTGGTGACTAGAAAATCCAAAGTCCAGCTAGATTACTGCTCAGCAGCACCTGTAGTTTCCTTTGGCAGTTATGGGGAACGTTTCCTCCATTGGGGGTTTGGCAGCCTTTGATTAAATGGCCTTATATTGTCTTTGTCGGGGGCCAAGCACTGGGTAGCAACTTTGATGAAATTCAGTTTGAACGCTCTCCTCCTGTCCCCTGCTATTAGTGTGCAGCGTAATGGTGGAATGAGGCCACAGAGAAAGACATTAAAGGATGGGGGATATAGATAGACAAAAAGATAGCTACATAGATGTTGTTCTCGATCCCTATTGGCAGAGATGGCGGATCTAGAACGTTTTATTTATTTATTTCTTTTTATATGGAGGTGATGTGTGATTGCTTATGTTGTAGTTATTTTGTTTTGTCATATTTGTGTCTTTGTGTCAACTTCTAGATGTCTACGTGTCATGCTGGCTAAGCTAGACATGGACGGGTGAACACTCGCAGGGACGGTGCGATGCATGATAACGTTGTATTAAATAAACAGGGGAAAACACAAGAGTGCAGCAATGACAGAGAGGGATAAACAAGACAAACGTGACAAACTAATGCGGGCAAAACCTGAAGGCCACCTGAGGCTGGTAGGTAACCAGAGAGCAAAGCGAGGCTGGGCCAACCTAACGGAGGGGGGAAGCCAGATACAGGAACCCAAACCGTGCTCGTCAGGCGCTGACTAGAGTGCAAGGGAACCGGATGCTGAATCTCACTGGCGACCAGCCAGTGAACCAGACAGCGAATTCTGAACGTGAAACAGAAAATCAGAATGAATAATGGGAAAGCACAGATGAACAAACATGGCGCAGTTATGAGTAAAAAAAAGTATTTTCCAAAATTTCTAAAAGACAAGTCATTATTTGCCCTGCTTAGAAAAAAAAAAAAAAAAAAAAAAAAAAAAACACAACAGCTGGTCAAGTTGTTATTTAGGTGTTATTTGGTGTTATTAAGCTGTTATTTAGGGAGCCCATATATTGATTTTGAAAAAGAGGCACTGGGGACACATCAACGTCTGCAGTGGATACAATTTTGTGACTGGGGGCTTCAAACAGGCATGAGATGTAGGAGCGTGGCAGTGTGTGTAATTCAGAAATGAATTCTAATTATAAAAACTAACATTTATAAACAAACTTTCCACTGGAGGTTTTCTTTTCTGCCATTTTTGTTGTGTTTTTTTCTCCTTTTGATTCCCCGCATTGTATGTGCGCAAAGAAACTGTGGGTAACCGATGGGCTGGGAAGGATCCCATGATTATGATTGTCATTTTTTGGAGTTTGATGATTTCATTTTGCTTCTATTTTTAAACATTATTGTAGATAAGCCTTTGTGTGAGGTTATTCATTTTTGCATGTTGTTTATGTAAACCATGTTGACCTGTTGACATGATTGTTTTTCTCAATTTGTCTCCATTATCTCAAGAAGACAAGCCAACCATATTCACCATTCATGTTGGACACAGATGGAATTTGTCCTCTGCCTTTAACCCATCCATGCAGTAATGAATTACACACAGTGATGGTGAACACACACATGCCCGGAGTGGTGGGCAGCCATCACTGCAGCATCTGGGGAGCAGAAAGTGTCAAACCCACTACCCTGTCATCAATAGCCGGTGCTCTAACCACTGACAGGAATGCTTCTCATGATCTTATCTTTTATTTTTTTGGGGTGTATCATATGCTAGAATGTCTAAATGGGTTGTAATTCTCAATGTTAATAACATGTTGTTGATAAAAATTGTGTAGCATATTTGTGTAGCAAGTCAGGTGGCATGCGCCACCCCATTGATCTGTCCTTGCCTGATGGAAAATGTTTGAAAATGTCTACAGCAGCAACAGCAAAAAAATAAATAAAATAAACGCTTGCATTATGTACATAGTGAACAAACACATCATTACGCACAACACATGTTTACACACACAAACACACACAGTACATAGGCATGAGTGTGGAAGACAAATACCTTAAACCCAGACATTGACATTTTGTGATGTGCATAATAAACATGAACCAATGTGAAGGATAAAACACAGAGCATGGAAAGAATAAATATGTGGTCAAATGCAAATTGAATTAAAAATTGTGACTGACGGTGTTCTAAAGCAAGGTGGTTGACCATGGTAGAGAATCAGCTTTTAGATAATATGTAATATATCAGATATAACACTGACATTGTAGTTGCAGGTCCTAAAGTTTTTCACTGTGTTTATTTTGGGGAAAATCAGGTTGACTATGCAGACTATGCTGTGTTTCTGGTCATTTAGTTTAAAAGGGAGTTTCACTATTGGTTTCCTATATTTCCTGCTTCTGAGTTCTGGGCTTGACAACAGGATGTAAGTATGTCCTGCAAAGTTCTTTAGTGCAGCAGAGAGTCAACTTTTACCTGATATACATATTAGACATAACTAGATATTACATAAAAATTGTAGCTGCAATTTTTTCTAAAGTTTCTCACTGTGTGTTGATTTGGAGGAAATCAGGTTGATTATGCAGACTTTGATAGGTTGTTTGGACATTGCTGACCATGGCGACTATGCGTTTTTGATCATTTCATTTAAAGTGGAATTGCTTTTTTCTTGTATTTTCTGCTTAATTCAATCATTTAGATAAAATTATGTCATTCTGGTGGTTTGGTGTCGAATATTTCATTAGAAAGGAGACTGCTTTACAGTGACGCTGTTGGGAACCAGGGGTTTTGTTTACTGTCCGATGAAAACATACCAAAATCTCCAAAATAGTGATTTTACAGGAGAAGGCCAAAATGTTTTTAAATAGGACTTAATGTAAAATAAGAGTCCATTCCAAGCTGAGTAGAGCATTTCTATTGGTCTATTCATCTATAATTGGTTATAGAGTGTACAGGGCAGACATTGGACAGCAGTGATATACAGTGTTGATGATGCTAAAACAGTAGCAAATGTGGAAAGATTTTTGGGGTACTCTTTTGCTTTATAATACCCTGCAATAATCAATATATGCAATAATAAACAATACATTTGGTATTTGGAATTTGGTAACACATTTGTAACTATTTTATGTATTGGCTTTCTGTGGCATTGCTTTTAGAAGGGTTAAACACATTGGTTTCTATCACTATTAAGTTGAACAATTCTGATTCAACCACTCAGATGACTTTGATTCTGTTTTAAATGGAAAATCAGCTGAATTAACATTTAACCCCTTAACGTAGAAAGGCTTGTTGCACACTAAGGTGTATTATTCAGAAACTACAGGGACGTCCATAGGCAGTTTAATGGGTTAATGACAAATACATTTTCTCTCTAACAGCCTTTCTATTGGTCCGCCTCATCACGGTACAGCTCACCCTGCTAAAAACCTGTTTCAGGGTGCTTTTTACCTTATTTGGTCCGGACCTTCTGATTTTTCAGTTTGGTCTGAATAAAAATAGCAGGTGTGAAAGATACCTCAGACTAAAGTCCAGACCAAAAGACCATAATTTGGTTAGAACAAAAGAGGTGGTCTTGATCCAGATTAAACTGAACCATTGTTGCACAACGAGCACGTTCATTCCGTGAACTGTTCATTTTTCATGTCCCAAAAAGATAAACTCCATCCCTACCTTGTTTACATGTCTACAACCTGTCTGCTCGAACGTCCACCTCCTGTTTAACCCTGTCATCTATCATTCCTGGCTCCACATATCAGAGGGGGGACTGGCCTTCTACCAAGGCAGAAGCCATCCTTTAGTTCCTTTAGTTTAAGACTGTGTTCTGTGTTTCTTTGTTACTTGTCATACGTGTTGCTCTCACCAAGACAAATTCCTTGTATGGGTAACATACTTGGTGAAATAAAGAGATTCTGATTCTGATTCTGATTCTGATCCAAACTCCAGCCCAAAATTCCTCTGAGCTCTACCCCCTCTCTCATAGTCTTCTTCCAAATCATCATATCCTGAAGGCATTATTATATTCTGGGAAAGGCTACCCACTGAATTGACAACTGGGGCCAACGCCAGACACATGTCCTTCCACAAACCAATCAATGTCAAGTATAGGGAGATGTAGCCCACATTTGTCATGACAACAGGATCAAATGTATACAATGAAACACAAATATGAACCTTGGTTTGGACTTTCAGTTGTGAAAACACCCCCAGTTTGTGCTGATTTGAGGAATGTGTGTTTGCAGCCAGGGTGACTGTGCTGGGCAGAGTGTTTTTGATAATTCACTTTAACAACAACCACATTCTCTTTCTCAGTCTCCTCTCCTTGACAGCCAGGTGGTTGAGCTGCCATGGTATCATCATGGTCCAGCTCACCCTGGTGTAAACATACAGACACATTGATAAACCCTGATCTCATTATAGAAAGACAGTGCAGTGAACTGTCCACTTCTGAAAGTCACACCAAAAGAACTACAAAGAAATTCCATTGAGGTGAGAGAATTTTAAGCTGCTAATTGCTTTACAATGCACAAATAAACAGTTCTGGGAAAGGACAAACAGAAACATTCTTTGAGTTTCTTTCTCTTTTTAATGCGAATTCATTTGTGGGTTTTTGTTGTTTTCTCTTTTTTTTTGCTGTGTTATTCAAAGCAGCAGATTAATTAGCGGAGAGCGGCTGATAGTTTGTTGCATTCTCTGTCAGCAGCCGCCATCTGCACAAGCAAACTGATTAATGAACAGGTGCAATCGCATGTGCTTTCATCAGGTTCAGTGAGACAGGCTCCTCAAAAACACACAAAACTCCTAATATGCTTTTGGCTGCAGTACAGAAGCTCCTATTTGCTTCTCGTCTTGACACTAAATTGCCTTTTCCCTCTATACTTACAGCAGACAGTAAAGCATGGCTAACCAACTCACCATGATTCGACACACATGTCAAAAAGCAAAGATGACCCTCAAATTGTAATGATACATGCTGAGCTCGAATTCGAACATGTGAGATGGATTGACTCAAAAACAGTCTGAACAGGAAAGAATACCTACAAAAACGCAAGATACTAACACACAGAAAGAGCATGAAACTGAGGTTTGGAATGTGGTTTAAATTGTGCAGGTATTGAGCTGAAGACAAACTGCAAGTGAGTATTTGAAGAATGTGGAGCTATGACTCATAAAAAGCCCTGCCTCCCCAGTCACTGCATCCTAAGAACCAGAATGGGAACCTGGAGGTTAAACATGGGAGCATGGTGTCTGATTGTCAGGGCATTTGAGTTGGAATTCGGTCGTAATGAGAAAGTTAAACAAGTCCTGCAGTTTTGCATTCATTCTGGAACCGCCAGACTTCTGGACCAGGACCTGTCACTAGATACTAGAGCAGAGAAACTCTTAAAAGCTTAGGCTGGAGACCTTTCCACTGTAAAGACTGGAAATTGCAATCCCTACTCACATTAGTAGTGCAGTAACCTGCATGGGACTGGGCACCACAAGTAGGCACAGTTGACACACTAAAGAGAAAGGTGCCACATCACTTTGCTGCAGGTGATTGGGATTGGTACGGAATCTGCAGGCTCAGAATCAAGAACAGGTGGCAAAGCATTGGCTTTGACGGGCATGATACTAAGCCTTCCTGATTACCTCAAGACAGAGATGGTCTGTGTATTTCCACTAATAGATGAAAGGAGTCTTCTAGCCAATGGCAATAGCCCTCCAGGGCCAGTTTGATAGCAGACGTCTTGGTTGTCTGTATCGCAATTCTTCTTTCCTGGGGACACGTCTCTTGTGGGGTGTGTTTTTGCTGCTAAGAGAGAACTGCCGTCACTACCTCCCCAGAGGCATGCGCCACAAACACAAATGGGTCAAGATTGTGTAGGCTGGGGCAGTGGTAAACAACCTTTTGAGGGAGGTGACTCTTCTGCAGTGGCTTGTAATCAGAAGAGCCTACAGGTAGGACAAGTCGTCTGGTCAAAGGAGTGAGAAGTATGCTACGAATGGATTTAGCAACCTCAGAAACCACTGAAACTGCTAAAAACACCAACACCACAGAACATATGCAGTGTGCTTATCCACAACCACAATAAACCTGTAATGCATTTCACGGGATATTACTGTCAAAGTACTTGAACACAGATGGAGCGTTGGTCAGTCCGTATGGCATAATTAAGGACTCACACTTGCTCTCTTCACTTGCTGACTCCTAGATTTGAATTAGGTTATTCATCAAAGGGCATACTAAAAGTCCTAACCCATTGCACCAACAGACTCTGTCCCAGGCCCATGACAAAGTCACTTTTCCAAAAGAGACCAACAGTTCTACACAGTGCATAGCAGATCTGTGTTTTACATTGCTACATAATGGACACAGCATGATTACTTACGTCTTGTCTTAGAGTGCATGTTCACATTCAGACCACTGTTAAGTGTTTAGATTATTATTTTTTAGGTAATAAAAAGTGCGACTGATGTGTGAAGCATATTACTGGTAATGTGTTAACTTTTACACAACAGCGGTTCATGACACACACTTCAAAAATATTTAACTTCCTTAGAACATGTTCACTTCATATCATTTTGTTGACCCAGCAAATATGGCAGACAGATAATAAGTTATTATTCGAAACACATGCATTTGTGATGCAGACATCACCCATATAAAGTGGGTAAACTATTTACAGTTGCTATTCAAATTACTTCACCCCCACTGGAAATTAAGTTCAGCAGAAAGCAGCACTTTCAGCAGTTTGCAATAAAACAATCAAACAAGAACAATTTAAGTAGCTCAACACATCTAAAGGAACAAGTGCTTTACCACATTTGATACAAAATGCCACTTTAATGATGACTGCAGTCTTAAAAGTTTTCAACCCCTTGAATAGAATCCCTCAGAAGAGCACACATTTGCAAATCAGGTGGCAAATCAAGGGCTTCATTAGTTGCATCTGGTGTGCTCGAGATAAAAAACACATCAAACACTTCATCTGGCTAGTGGTTTGTAGACTGCAGCAGGATTTGGTGACAGTAGGCACTAAGGTTTGCATTTGCACAATATGGCACATACTAAGTTTTAGGATCGTGTTCTGTGGAGCAAAGAAACAAAACTGGGACTATGACTGGTGAAGAAAGAATGAAGTATCACACCTTCTATAAAGAAGCTAAAGCTTTGGCATCATTGTACCTTCCAACAAGACAATTATCCCATACATACCTCAAAGTCCACCAAAGCTTGGGTTCAGAAGAAGTCCTGAAAGATTCTGGAGTGGTCATAACAGATTTGATCAGCAACATCTTTTGTGGAATTTGAAGAAGGCAGTTGCAAATTGCAAACCCAAGAACATTAGTGAGCTGGAGGTCACTGACTATGACGAATGGGCTAAGATTCTTCAGGAAAACTGCTAGAAGCTGGTGTTTGGCTCTGCATTATGCTTGAAGCAGGTCAGAACAGCAAAAGGGTCTCTACAAAGTACTAACGACACTTGTCATGAAAGGGTTGAATAATTCTGAGACTGCAATAGTCATTAAAAGTGGCATTTTGACCTATTTATATTGTTCTTGTTTCATTGGTTTACTGAAAACAACTAAAAGTTTGACATTTAGGCTTTTGTTTGCTTTACTGAAAACAGTTAATAATTTTAGGAAGTTAGAAATCTTGCAAGAAAACCTAATTGCAATAAATATTGAATCCTTTCAGTTGTAACTGTACTGTATTTCAACACTTTGCATGATGCATGGATGTTCATTTGGTAGAATACACTAGTACAGGTGTAAGAGGTTCAAGCACACCATTTGTTTTAATTATAATCTTTAATCAGCAGGTCTTGCTGTAATTAGAACTTCAGTGGCTTCAGTTTTGCAGTATCATACATGGCTTTGATATATTGCATCATGTTTAATATGTATAAGATTGCTTGTTCTGCATGTGGAACCGAGTGACTTAGTCATTGTAATGTATAGTATGTGTACAGCTTACCTTCACACACTCATTCTACACCTGATTTGACTTACCTGTAAATTTACACAAGGCTATGTATAAGGTGACCTGGTTCATCCTTTACAGCGCATTACAGGATAGCAAAGCAGATTGGTCTCTTCTCTGCTGCATGACAGATCACTCATAAATCCCCAACGAATCCGGCGCGTGAAGGACGTGCGGCGAAGCAGACGGAGATAAACACAGCTGGAGAGGGCCGGGGTCAGCTTTAAAGGAGAAAAGCCTAGTCGCAGGCCATTAATAGTGAGTGTAAATTGATCCTGTGCAGGTGTTTGGTAGTGCAAGTGGTGGTGTGCAGAGGTTGCAGCAGCACAGTGTTAATTAGCTCTGGGATTTCACTTCCTCCAGTTCAGCCTGAAGCTTCTCGTTGGATGATATTGCACGGCTGCATTAACATGTGCTTGCTGTGCCTGCGTGTGTGGGTCTGTGCGCAAACATGTTTGTTTGTGAAGGTCTGAAAGTGAGACATTTGTGAAATAATGCGATGCATATGCAGGCACATACTGTTCAGTTCCTCTGGGAACATATATGCGTGGAGAAAAAGAGGGAGAGAATGTGCGAGGAAGAAAGAATAAACAAAAGGAGTGGGTGAGCAAAGAGATGCAAAATGTTCTGCTGAGATACAGAGGGGTAAAGATAAGGCATGAGCTGGGTTACACACACAGCGTGCACGTGTTATTAGAAGAGAGCAGCCGGCTGAGGTATTCTCCTCTTGCGTCTGCGGCCCACGCTGAAGGTCATAGGGCTTGTTAAGGTTTAACCCAAACACACTGCTGGACAGTGGAGATAGCCCTGAGTGGAAGTGAGGTCAGGAGGTGCTCGGCCACCTGAGCCGACTCAAACGAACAAACGTCTGGAAAGGGATGGGCCTGCGTTATTACCTTCTGCCGCATTCCAGAGTCAACAAACACTCCTGGGTTGTAAACGCATTAGGTTTTTGCTGGTCACTTGGCTTCCTACTGCACCACAGCTTTATGGAGTGTTGAGAATAGCTAGATGTCGGTTTTATTGATGCGAGAGCTGCTGTAGCTGATTTGCTTTACCTTTTACTCATCACACAGTGAGGCCTTACTTCATATACTCTCTCATACGCTCAAGATGTAGTGGCAGGTGCAGTGCATTAGTAGTGAGGGGAGATAATTACATTCAGTTCAGACTTTAATAGCAGCCATGCTAGTTAATTTATTTCTGTATAGGCCTCTTCTATCATGAGGGAGGTAACACTTCATGCATTATATATTTTCAAGGTTTCTCAGAAAAAGTAAGAAGATTTTTCTAAAAGGATTCAAGCATTGACACTCATTACTTTTCATATAAACCCTGTCAATATTTTGAAAGAGATATTTAATGATATCCCGAGAATACGAGTCCACCTTCCTAGGTGTTTGTGAGCTCGGACCTCCTTGTGCCCCAAGCAATATGTATACATATAAATAAAAAATGGGTCCTTTTGAAGGAGAAATGGCTCATTGTAAAAAGCCAAATCACCTCCAGAATTTAAAAAAATTTACACTGTTAAAAGAACACAATCCTTGAGGAACTTTAAGAGGTTCTTTAATTTAAGACTGTAGAGGAACCTTCAAGAAAAGGTTTTTAGGAGGTGTACCTTGATCTTATACTTTTAACAGTGTACAATGAAATGCAACCTCTGCCTTTAACCCATCCACTGCAGTGAACACACAGACTCAGACTAGTCAGGAGGGTAGGTGAGTACACACACCCTGTGGTGAGTACACACTCCAGCGACCTTCCTGTCCCAAGCCCACTTCTCCAACCTATAGGACATGGCTCCCTCCTATGCTGCATTACACAGTATATGGTTCTATATTCCCTACATATATTTCTATACTTCAGACCTCATAACCCCTTTGTATTGTAGGGGTTCCCAAGCCTTTTTAACTCATGGCTCCCACAACTGATCAGAAAAGCTTCCATGGCCCACAAGAAGAGCAATTTCCCATGGCTAATTCACCTACCATGTGTTTTTTGGGAGGAAACCAGAGCACCTGTAAGAAACCCACACATACACGGGGAGAACACACCAAATTCCTCACGGACAGTAACCTGAGCGAAACAATGGAAATATTTTTTAAAAGCAGCTAATGGCCCCCTAGCAATACTACTACAGCCCACTGGGGGGGCCGCGGCCCACGGGCTGAAAACCATTGCTGTAATGTTTATCATGCCAGTTAAACAAGTGCTCCATTTGAACATGATTATCCTCTGCTTTATAATCTCCAGAAACAATCA
Organism: Salminus brasiliensis; assembly: GCF_030463535.1. Taxonomy (NCBI): domain Eukaryota; kingdom Metazoa; phylum Chordata; class Actinopteri; order Characiformes; family Bryconidae; genus Salminus; species Salminus brasiliensis. The sequence continues at coordinate 17,012,122 of NC_132884.1, read as the reverse complement.
AGTCCAAATCCCAGGGAAAACCACGATCTGCTTCCTCACTTTTGTTGTGCTACGCATTAGCATGCAATGCTATGTCACTAATGTTGAATGTGTTGCATATTAACCAGGCCTTGTTAATTACCTATTCAGAGTGTGTGGAGCATTTGCATAGCTGCATGTTTTGCCAGAGAGAGTCTGACCCACCAGTAGAGCAAAAGGTGCTGCTCTTTCCTCCTAATGAATTCAGATCCACAGCTGTGGGGAAATCCCAGCAGCCATTGGGCCTCGCCCCAGGCCTTTATTCACTCGGACGCCTTCGTTGCACACGTTTGGGTGGATCTGGACTCTCTCTGACATGTTTTCGAGTTTCGAGTGTGCTGATTTGTATTCTATAGCTCGGAGAGTGACCCTGAAGGCTTGATCTTTTTGGTCAATAAGCCTACACAGTGCTCTTCTGAGGCAGTGTGTTGTGCTCTTAACTGTTCCGCAGCAAAGAGAGTGTGTTTAGTCACTGAGGCAAGAATTACAGACAAGAAACGTTTGATACATGAGCATAAAGCTGAACAGAAGCTCAATTCAGTTACCTCACTGGACGCTCCACTAAAAAAAAAATTACACAATTTTCCTCCCACGTACCTTCACACTCACACACAGCACCTACACGGTGTGCGTGGGTGAAAGCGAACAGGAATTGAAATCATTATGACCTTTAAAATACACTGCAGATATTAAATTAATCTGATCCCAGGGTTTCAAGGTCAAAAAGTCTATATGTACGATATGTACAGTCTGAAAACAACGCTGTTCTTTGGAAGCTTTAGATTGACAAATGTGTCCCTTCTTAAGGAGCTAGGCATTTTACTAGTAGCTCTTGGATGAATCATTATCAATGGAAATGTTCAATAAACTAAAAACATGCAGGTACTATCTGTTCATAGTATGGAGGGTTTTGACCCCTCTTATGAAACTGAATATACAATCTCACTCTTACCACACCGCTACTGCCGTGTAGTAGCAACATCTATGAATAGGCAGCCTATTCATCTCATGCAGCCAGTAGTAGTGAGGGGACATACGTTTGTAGAGTCTGTACCAGACTGTATCCATTTTTTGGTTCGGTTAATTTACACTGCGACACAGTGTTACTTTCACATGTGTTTTAGATGTTTTAGCAAAGCACCTTATCTGGCTGGCTGGTAACTTACTCTCTCAAACACTTTTAGTGGGTAGAACATTCTCCACAAGAGGGCGCTATGCTCAAAAATGCTGCATTACTTTTGGGAGTGGTTTATTCATTTATATTCATGTCACTTTAGTTACCCAGAATTTTGGTTAGTAGTATAAACCAACTAATTTTTCTACCCAGGACCTTGCCGTGCTGGCTCTTACCCTATCGTTATATATTAGCTAATGGAGGAGGACAACGAAGATGAGGGAGATTTGGAAGATTTGGTGAGTGCTTATCATAAATGTTGTTAAATTAATGCTTATGGACATATCGGTTTGAAATGAATGCGCCGGGATCCCGCCGGTTAGAGCGCCGGGATATCGATAACAGGGTTGTGGGTTCGATTCCCGGGCTCGGCAAGCTGCCACTGTTGGGCCCTTGAGCAAGGCCCTTTACCCTCTCTGCTCCCCGGGCGCTGGAGTTGGCTGCCCACCGCTCTGGGTGTGTGTGTGTGCACTCACTGCCCCTAACACATGTGTGAGTGTGTGTTCACTACCAGATGGGTTAAATGTGGAGGACACATTTCGCTGTACAGTGTACAGTGACAAAAACGTGCACCTTTGCTGGATAAAAAGCCATCTGATTGCTTTCTTACTGTTTTACATGGCAACTATATCTACCCATGTTGTCAAATTATAGTTTAGATGCTAGATGCATTACTCTAGCTGCTCTAGCTGTACATAGCCAGCAACACCAAAGACATGATGTTAGCTAACATGAGTAGAGAAAGAGTAAATTTATCATTAACATAAAAACATCCTGGTTTCCACTGTGATTATTACGTCTTGCTGAGATGGCATTGGTCTGGTTTTGTCAAACCGCAATAAATGACGTATTTGCAACTGCAGAGTTGCCATGGCATGCTTTTGGCTGCTGAGCTAATTTCATACACAGCTACATCATACGATAAAGCATGTGATTGGTCAAGGCTAGAAAAAGACCATAAAAAGTCATAGCACCACCTGCAGTTCTGGAGTACTCATACAGGACGGCCAAAACGAAACTGCAGAGTACACAAAGCTGTAACCCCTGCAAGCTTCATTTTACTCAAAGTATTCTGAGGCCTTAAGAAGGTGGCTTTAGAGTATACTGTGTTTAAAAGTGATTTGAGAGTAACTTGAGAGTAACTTTGCCGTTACCAAGTTTCATACGTTGGCGAGAGATAGATGGCAGAGACGGACGAAGAAAAGGTGTCTGTCTGTGTGTGAGAAAGGAAGAGGAGATAGAGGTTGGTGTCAGCATTCCCAGATAAGCTAAACTAAGATTGCCAGTGTTATCTTTCATATTAAGTTGATTTTTATTATTTCTACTGCATACTAATATTTACAGAATGTATACAGATTGATATTGAACTTTTACCCTGAAAACAAGGTAAATTAACATTTCTCAAAATATAAAAGTAACTGGCTACAAAGTTTCACAGTATTTCTTTTAAATACAAAGACCATAGCAATGGCGATACTGCCTCAGCCTTTGTTACTTGCAGTATATCCATCATCAAATCTTTTTTCTTCATATAAAAATCCCGAAGGACAATATGAAACTAACGCCAACATCTCATCTCAGTGACTAACTGCACATCTGATGTACTACCAACTCACAGATCTGACTTCTTTGTTTGTTTGTTTCTTTGTTTTCTTCATTAGTCTGCAACCAACATGGTGCGGTATCTGTGTCAGGAAAAACAGAAGAAGCCTTTCCTCTTTGTCTTGAAGCTTAGCAGTGGGAATGCAGTGATTGAAGGTACGAATGACAGGAATATTAATTAATTAACATATTAATGTGTTTCTAATCAGTGGGCAAATATAAAGAGATTGTACTGTAGTGCAGGAAAAAAAGCCTTTTACATCAGATTGTCACATTCAGAAGGCTGTTATTCAGCGTGTCGTTCACAAGTTAACCTTTCTGTTTTTATAGAAAGTGTTCAGTTGATCTTCAGAGACACAAAAGCTCAGTTTAATTATATTCAACCCTGGAATTTTGCAGTGCTAAAGTCTACTAAATGAGCCCAGCAGACTATCAGGATCTAGCTAAAATGTTCCCAATTTTCTTTTGTCAGCTGCTTCGGATAAAGAGATCTTCAGCAATTTCTGGTTGTTTTGGTTGATTTGAATTGCCTTTATCTTAACTTTCCTACTCAGTATTCGTGTAGTGTTTTGGCCATGCAAGCTGATTGGTGAAGAAGAGTTATGGGGATACAAAAGCGCATTGTATCACTCCGCTGAACACTGATACTATAAATCAAATATAAAAACTCAAGAGTAATGTACATTTCTTGAGCAAAAAACAAGAACAAACTAAAACAACAACAACAAAAAAAGAATTGGCAATAACAGCAAAACCAAAGTACAAGAAACGGACGACAGTGGGACACTGAGTTTACTTTGTTGGTCTATGTAAGGAGCTGGAAGAGGAACTTCAGGCAATGCAGTGAGTGAGTGAAGTTTGTTTTCTGTGACGTAGAAACAATCTGCTTGTTAAGAAACTATAACTTGGAGGAAGGATATTAAAACAAATGAAAACATTAAATGGTTCAATGTATTTATATATAATTTTATTTATTTTTCGAGCTGTTGTATAAAAGCAGTAGAACACTCAAGGTTGTGTGTTATTCTGAAATATCTGCCTTAGGCTCGAGTCTGCTTCATCACAGCTGTGCTGTTTTTTTTTACACAATAACACATTCCCTCTGGTGTTCCTATTGCTTTAATATACAGTGCAGTGCAAAATCTAGCCACCTGTAAAAGCTCCCCATTAAGATCTCAACTACATTCTTCAAAATGAGAAATCCTTGTTTCGTTTTACTGTATGTATGTTCACTTGCATCTGTTTAAGTGACCTGTTTGTGATCTAGAGTTTCTACAAGCAAAAACACTCACATTGGCGAGGCAAATGGCCTTAAATAATATGCTGGGGTGTCTACAATGTCTGCACTGTATATCGCTGCTGTCCAGTTAAAAACATGTATCTCCTTTTTTTAATTTTTTTATTTTCTCTATTCTTGAAACCTTGTATTTGCCCTGTACTCTGTGTGAATAATCTTGGATGAATAGACCAATAGAAATGCTTGAGAAAAGTTAAGAAGTTTTTTCCTACTCATGTAAAGTTGCCTTTTAGGAGATACTGGTTATTAGGTGTTCAATAACGATATGTTAGACATATGTAATATTAGCTAATGGAACATAAATATAGAATGAGAGTGTGTTAGCTGGATATAGCAAAGCAGCTGCTACACACAGAGTGCGTGGGTGTGTGTGTTTTCACAGCAATACCCAGAGCTGATGGACATGGGCAGCAATTAGTAGTGTGTTATTAAGTGCACAATGCTACTTTGTTCTATTCTGAAGCTCAACAAAAAAGAAAGACGGAAAAAAATAACTTCACGTCTGTGATGGGGCGGAGATAATCACAAGCATGATGCTATTTGCAATAACACACTACCTTCAGTGTCCTACTGCTTTTATAGAACAGTAAGTAAAATAAACAGTTAGAAAGGAATTGAGCCCTGAACTCACAGACCAACGCACATACATACCACTGATGTGCTGTAGGGACTTGTCAGAGTTTTCCCATGGTCAGCAGATTGCTTTCTGTCGCTCAGGGCCAGCACAGAGTCTTTAAACAGAGACAAAGGTTGATTGTTTGTTTGTTTGTTTGTTTGTTAGCTATGCTGCAGGAACTGGGAGACAAAATCATAAATAAAGCATGTGAGAGAAGTGCATACGCAGATAAGAAACCAACAAAACAAACTCATGAAAAAAAAGTAAACTTACAGAAAAGCTCATTATATTGTATTATCATCTAATGTCAACTATTAAATGAGGTAAATAAGTGTTGTTGTTTTCTGTTGGGTTTTTTTGTAATCGCCTCACTGTCAACTTTATAATTACTGTTGTTTTTTTTACCCAGTTTAGATGTTAGCTATTAAGATTTTAAGATATTATTATTATTATTAATTCTTTCTCATTTATTATTTTTATATCTAATTTTGTTGTTTTGCTTCTAATTTCTGTAAAGCGATTTGAGTCAGAAAGTTCATCCACTTCCACAGTATCTATGAAGGTTTAACTCATTATATTCTCCAATATTCCACTCATTATATCCTCCTCATTATATCCTGCAATATAGCGTCAATCAGAAACTGCAGGCTGGCTGGTAGTGCCTCTTTAAAATCACTGAAACTAAATCTCCTAAAAGTCTCCTAATGTCCTTATTGTCCTTTTGGCAAGGGTATTGAACTGACACATTATTTAGGGAAAAAAAATCATTACTTTAATATAATTATTTTTGTTTATTTTACTTACTCATTTAATAGTTGATTTGGTAGTGTGGACCAAGCCTGTGGAGCTGGAACAGTTACTTTGGGAGAATATGGAAGTGAGGTCTCAGTTCCTCTCAAGGTTTCTGCCTCTTCATCTGAGGAACTTTTTTCTCGCCACTGTCTCCATTGGTTTACTTAAAAGAGGCTCGGACATGGATCTCTGTAAAGCTGCATTGCTGCTACATTTGTCATACATTTTCAAAAATAAAGGGGCTACAAAGGGTTCTATAAGCAATGCTGTAGAAGAACCACTGTTGGTTCAGATTAAGTCCCATGAAAATCACGCTTGTTTGGCCTCTTTCTGATGAGAGATACTGTACTTTGACAGTAGCAGTAGCAGTAGCAGTGGCAGGAGCTACCTGTAAGTCTCATAATGACATTTTAGGATTGTTGAAGACTACTTTACATATCTTGTGATCTTCTCTCTGGCTGAACTTGCTAGGATGGCCTGATCTAGTCCATTTTGGCAGTTGTTGGTCTTTTTAAATCTTTTCCTAGACTCATCTGCATATGCAACCTTCTTACTGAAAGCCTCAGAGAGCTCTTTTTAGTATCTGGCCATAAAATATATGTCTTATTTAAATAAGACAGGCTCCTTCAAAATCCCCTCTAACCATGTTCTAATCATCTAACCTGATTCTAATTTTAGGCATTTAAAGTAGTAATAAATGTGGAGGTGTCCTAAATTGTATCTCACAGGAAAATCAAATTTCTATTAATTACATTTTACAAAGGATTTGTAAAGACATTTTCAGTTGTATGTGTTTAATTATACTACCTCCATCTCTCAATATTGTTCAGATGAAGATCAAATGTCCATGAATGTAAATATAAAAAAAAGACATTGGTTTTATGGGGTGTACAGTTTTTTCACATGACTGTAAACGCCATTAAATACAATTAGTTCAATTAGTTTAGTCAGTTTCCATAATTCATTTGGTTAAACTACAGGGCAGAGACGAAGACATGGTGAAACAGAAAAAAAAAGAGAGTAAGTGTACGTCTTGTGTTTTAGTGGGCGTGCGTGAGGTTGACCCTTTTGCTGTTTCCTCTGAGAATGGAATCCGCCGAGCTTTTTAACTCCAGCTCAGAGTTCAGTGTGTCAATAAGAACCCAAAGGGGGTCTGACAGACACACACACATACACACATACACAGACATACACTACTGTATCCACATCAGGAACTCCATAGCGACGCCTACACTGAGGCACCGTAGGCCTGATTTAATGAAACGCTGTGTTGCCGAGAGTACACCAAACAGGCCCCAACATGTGAATCATTACCATTATTACTAGCTTTATCTGATGCAGATGCAGATATTTATATTTCTTTTTTTTACTTCTGGGTTGCATTAGTGTTAATGAAACACAGCTTCCTCTGAGTTCAGACTGATAGTGGCTGCTTCTGTAGAAAAGACTAGCAGATCGGATCCTGCAAAATCAAATATCAACAAAACAGACAGAGCTTAGTGCACTGTCTTAAAAGATAAACACACATTTTCAGTATCATCCTTAACAACACTTCACTGATCACCCCTTCAGATTATATCACTGTGGATCAAGGGTGCAGGATGGGGCATTTCTGACTGCTCATGATAATTAAAAAAGTCCTGTGATCCAATAGAAAAGTCTTCATCATGTTCCTAGAATTCAGGATGAATCCAAAAATTCTTGTATCTTCACATCTTCACAATTTAATGGAGCTCTAGAATAGAAACTGTATTACGTTAGCATTGTTGAGTTCCGTACATGGAGGTGCCATACCGTAAACACTATGGTGTCTTCATGCAACAAAAAAAAAAATCTGGGCTGGAAAACCAGTTCAATTCATAAACCCAGAAGACTGTTTTGTAACAGTCATAACGATGAAGTGAAAGTCAGGCAAGAAAAACAGGGAGCAACGTTAAATTAGAGTTAATGCAGCCATTTTCCCCACCTTTTCCTTAGCTGACAATGTTCTACAGATATTATTAATATTGTTGTATGATTACTAAAACTAATACAGCACTTTTTTTTTCAATATTTAATTGCTGATTAATGGCTAATTGAATTTCAATGTAGTCTTGTCTTGAACAGAGATGTGTAAAGTGAAAGGCAGTTTAGTCCTTTAGCAAGTATGGTCCCAGCTGTGGGGTTTTCCATGGCTGGTCCCTGGCTGGTACAGTCCCCCCCAGTGGGATTGGAATGTTGGGTGTAGAACGTTTAGCTTGGAACGTGACTCAACAATCAGCTTCAGTTCCACCAGTTCATCTAACCTGCTTCCCCCAGCACACAGCATGTCTCTACAGCCCTGCAGAAACACAGCAACACCAGAGTTAGTCAAGGTAAGTTTACTACTCATACCAGTCACACACTTGCTTATTTTAATTTTATTCAAAGACAAAGAAGAGTATCTAGATGCTCTAGATAGACTTGGTTGATGTGTTTCCCTCGTTATTCGCTAAAACAGCACAGGAAAATTTTTCTTTGTCTCTGATAATTTAACCACCCCGTCACATAACCTTAGTAGAACATTTCTGATATAAAATTCAGTGCCGACTGATGACACTGTAAACAAATATGGCTGCCTTCATAAGCCTAGGGATATTCTCCAGCTTCTTACTGGAATTCTCCATTCTACCTTAAATGATGCCGAAGCTACCAGGCACCAGAATGTAACTGTGGTGCTGATTTAAGATAGTATGAAGGATAATCAGCTTCATGCTGCGTGATAGGCCAAATGCAGCACACTTCATGTTTTTATATTTTTAAAATGCTAATTGCAAATGTTTCATATCTGTCAGGCAAAAAATAACCATAAAAAAAAAAAAAAAAAAAAAATCCCAGTATTCATTATCTGGTCTTGTTTGCACAGTTACTACCTGTTGATTCCCCACACTGTTCTACAGATGACATACAGCTGAGTTGCTGAGTAACAGTCCGTATTCTGCTCGTGCTAAAAGAGCCATCACAGACAGACGGACAGATCTCACTTGTGATAGGTTCGTCTGTATTAAGACAAGATGACCATATTCACCATTTGCGTTGGACACAGATGAAATTTGGGCTCCGTGCGATGAACACACACATACACACTAGTGATCAAACACACACAGCGACAGTGAGCACACAGGGAGCAGACAACGAGGGCTGAAAGGCCTTGCTCAAGGGTCCCAACAGTGAGAACTTGCTGACAACCCACAACCCTGTCATCAATAGCCCGATGCTCTAACCGCTGTGCCACCACTGCCCACTATTAGTCAGCATAGCTCTTTAAACTGGCTATGCGTGTATGCATGAAAGCATGTTTCTTGGTTATAAACTGTGAGTCTGTTTTATGATGCATGCCTTTGAAAACATGTACAAAATACACTCCTGGTATAAAAGGCATCAGAAAAACAGTCCTCTTTACCACCCCATAGCTTCTGGTGTAAAACAAGCTACCAGGCCATGTTGCATTGGTGGTATGCAAACATTGTTTTGTATGTAATTAGCTTATTAGGCTTATTTCAATAAATGCATTACAAGTCCTCTGGTAAATGCTTATTGTACTCAATTATTTGCTTAATAATGTGGTAGTAAGCAGACAGTTCATTACCAACTAATGGTATGCAAAGACTCAATTAGGGCATAATAATACATACACTAATCTTCTACTAATAATACCTTCCTATACGGTAGGTGGATTACAAGACTTACCAAAATAGCACACACCTCAATATCTCCGGTAAACATTAGGAACTTTGCATGTAGGTTGACTAACTGATTGGATGCTCTAGATTTTGATGAGCGTGCTAATGAAGCGTGCTAATGGATTTAGACTCGCAGAAACATCCAGAGCCACCATGTATGCTCTCACACACAAAAACCTCTTTACAGAGTAAATATTTTAAACACACACACATCAAACCCCTTACCCGTTCTAAATCCGAAAGCATGCTAGGCACATATTAGCTTGTTTGAGTGTAAGCGCAGACGACAGCGGTGGAATTCATAAAGAGCCAATTATTCCTTTCAGCATTAGAACTGCATACTGTGTGTTCAGCAGCATTTGGTGCGTGCGTGAGTGTGTGTGTGTGTGTGTGTATGTGTGTGTGTGTGTGTGTGTGTGTGTGTGTGAGATATGGAAAGTCATTTTAGCTTTTAATTCACAATTTCCTAATACATGAACTTAAGTTTGAAGAAGTAAAATTAAATTTTGCCATTTTTTACACAATGGACTTGTGAACTCAAGTGATTCATGTAAAATAATAATAGTTCTTAAATAAAAGCAAAACTTAGTTTTTACCATTAAAATGTCCACATGTAAGTTATTCCTAATTGTCTCTTCATTAGTCTCATAATTTACAGTTACAATAACACACTGTAAATTACTTACAATTAGTTCTTATAATTAGAATTTCTGTATGACAAAAAAATTCTACTCCTCTTCTACTCTTCATGTTAAAACTTTTTCTTTAGTCGATTCAATTCCACCAAGACAGAGTTTGGTATGTTTCATTTTGCACTAGCACTATAGATTAGCTGCTAATGTAGCTAACAACTAATGGAAGCTTGAATTCCACAAATTAGCATAGTGCATTCTACATGCAGACAAATTAGCTCTGCAGTTATGCGTAGTTATGAATTATTAATTTGTTTTTCTTTTCTTTCATCATTTACAGTTACAGTAATACACTGCATATTACTTACAATTAGTTACTAATATTTACAATTACAAAAACTGCTGCTTTTCATTTATTTATGTAACTAAAGAATGTAAAAGAAAAAAATCAACATGGATGGATAGAAAGACTTTCTCATTACAAAGAATAAAAAAATTATATTACTGATGACCTAAGAGAAAACCTAAAACCTTGGAAAACAAACTCATTTGAAGAACTGTTCAGAAACTTCCATGTCAGCTGGGGGTAGAATATCTCTCAAACAGTGAAACCTGTGTGAGAGTGATTCATCAATCCTGTAACTGTTTTTACTGCATTGCTGAACAAATGCTTGTGATCGGTTTCTTTTTACCACACTGTGTGAAATGCAGTAAATCACAGAAAAAACAATGGAAATCAATGGAAATAGATTTTAAAAGAAAAGTCATCTTGGAACAACTTGAAACAACAATGACAACTCAGATTAAAGGTTTGGCACAAAGTGAAAAATGGCAAAGATGGGTGAAAAAAATTGTCATTGCCATTGCCAATAAAAAAAAAACAAAAAACAAAAAACTAAACTTCCTAACCCCCAGGGGTAGTGTTTATGAATGGGTTATTGGGGCATATTAGAATATCTACAGCAGGTTCTGTGTATGTAAGAAGTTAGTAGTCTGTCACTCAGTTATTAAGTTCTCTTGTGCCAAAACACAGTTTGCCCCACCACTACTGTAATTCCACCCAGCAAAATTAGAATTTCTGAAATGAAGAAACTGTGCTGAAAAGCTAAAAGGGCTTGCCATTGCTCAGAAGAGTAGCAAGAGCAGTTAAGCTGCCCAGCTGCTTCAAACATACTGCCCTCGACACCGCAAAGCACAAACAATCCCACTCCACCACAACGCACACATCTAACATCCGCAGGCTAATGCGCCGGTCACTCAGGGACTCATCCACACTTGCTGCCTCTCACCACTCACTTTGATATGTTCTCTTTTTCCTCGTTTGTTGTTGACCAGTTTATCTGCTGCAAATTAGGTCCGAGTGGACCTCTTACTTGTCTTTTTTAAGGAAAAGTCACGGACTGCTGGCGGACAAAGAGAGAGGTCATTTTTTAATGGACTTCTAGATGGTCGAACTTCAGTGAAACAAAAACTGAAAAAATGAACTAAAGAAATTCCACCAAGACATGTTTGGTGTCTGAAGTTTATGGGATGGATTAGCTGCTAATGTAGCTAAACATTCATGAGAGCCTATATTCCACCAGTTAGCATAGTGCAACCGATATGCTCAAATCATCACAAATATCTAAAAAATGGATGAACTAACAGACAAAATAGCCCTGTAGTTATGCAAGATTTGAGTAGTCTTACAGGGTTATAGTGACAGAGCACACATAGAACACATATTTACATAGTTTTTATTTATCTGGCATTTAATGCTGGTTTATGTTGGTCTAAGTGCTAGTTTTAGTGCTAGTGGGCACACTAAGCAGTATTCAAAACACACCATATGCTGGTTTGCTGTGGTGCTGGTTGACCTGTTGGAATCATCTGAAAGCCAGCATACCAGGCCTTAAAACACAATATACACAGTCATATCAGAATATTATGACCACCTCTGGTTTGGAATGATATTTGCTTATTATATCAGATCCACTTACCATATAGAGAGAAGATCACTGTGTAGTTCTATAACTACAAACTGTAGTCCATCAGTTTCTCTGCATACTTTGTTAGCCTCCTCTCACCCTGTTCTTTAATGGCCAGGGCCCCACAGGACCTCCACAGAACAGTTATTATTTGGGTGGTGTGTTTTTCTCAGCTGACATGGTGGAGGTGTGTGATGAGCTACTTTGAGGAGATCAGACACAGCAGTGCTGCTGAGGTTTTTAAACACTGTGTCCCCTCACTGTCTCCTCACTCTGTTAGACAACCCTTCTTAAGTTGTCCACCTTGAAGAAGTAAAGTCAGAGACAGAAGCTCATCTGTTGCTTCATAGTTTGTGGTGGTCGTCCTCTAGTCCTTCAGTGGTCACGGGGTGCTACCCACAGTATGCTGGGTATTTTTGGTTGGTGGACTGTTCTCAGTCCAGCAGTGACACTGAGGTGTGTGTAAACTCCTGGAGCACTGCTGTGACTAATCCACAGGTACCAGTGTAACACACACTCACACACCAGCAAGTCAGTGTCACTGCAGTGCTGAGATTGACCCACCACCCAAATAATTCCATGTGGTGGTCCTGTGGGGTCCTGATCATTGAAGAACAGGAGGCTCAAAAAGTATGCAGAGAAACAGACAGACTACAGCCTGTTATTATAGAACTACAGAGTGCTCCTATATGGTAAGTGGAGCTGATCTAATGGGCAGAGTTCATTCCAAACCAGGGGTGGTCATGATATTCTGATATGACTGTGTATATGCAACATATTTTGCTGGTGACTAGTTATGCTGGACTATGCTGGATTTGTTTAGCATGGTATTCTCATGAATGAGAATATATGAAGTAAATTATTTAAATAAAATAACATTAAATAACATAAACACTATGTAAATAGACTTAACATGGCTACTACTATGAACTAGTCAGGCTATATGCATGGTGGTTGGTGTGGCGCAACAGATAACACCACTACCTGCCACTGAGCTCTCACAACATGTGGCAGACTGGGGTTTGAGTCCTGGTCTGGGTGACTATGCTGCGCTACACCAATAAGAGTCCTTGGGCAAGTCTCCTAACTACACTGACCCATCTCTGTAATCTAAGTAACCCTGGAAGTTGCTCTGGATAAGAGCGTCAGCTAAATGCCATAAATGCAAATGTGCCCTAGCTTTACATAAGACAAACAATATTAAGTTATATACTTATTCAATGAAATGCCTAAGCACAAAAATAATCTAAATAATTGATCAACGTCTGTCTCAGGAACGCATGTTCGAAAAACATTTAGTTGAAGCTGTGCTAAGCTATCACATTACATGGTTAATAGTTTAACGTTATGCCATTCGAAGCAATAGGCTACCAACACACTGCCAATTTGGAAACCCATTTACACAATCCCAGTTCATGTGAAATCCCCCTATCACTATCAATGCCCCCAACACTAGGAGGGTGAAGACTAGCACAAGTCTCCACTGACATATGTGAAGCTAGCCATTGCCTCTTTTCCAACTGCACCACTCATAAGCATCATCTCCCCAGATGTGATACAACAGCTAACAGATGCGTGAGAGTGATGTGGGGAGGAAGTGCCATCAACCCATCCCTAAGAGAGCAAGTCCAATTGTGCTCTCTCTGACTCTGGTTGCTGATGGCGAACAGCATGACACAGGGTTCGAACCAGTGAGCCTCAGATCATTCCAGGCCAGAATGCTACTATATTAACCAATATAGTCTTTCGCACCTGTTGCGTTACCATGTGACGAGCAAAGATATGATTTGGGCTTTTTTTTGCCACATGTCGAACGTGGCATTTGAATGGATTCTAGCCAGTAACAGCACAAAATCCAGAACCTGCAGTGTTAATAACACAGTATTCTTGCTGAATATACAATCTAGACGTCTAGTCTGAAATAACAAGAAGCGTTCAGGCGTACCACACATGTCATGTCACTTCTAATGTGAATTGGGCTTAACTCAGAGCACACTGTGCAGGCTGTGATCAGCTTTTCCAACACTTTCACCTAAACGTAAAATAACAAATGTTGAATAGGAACAAGAGTCAGTGCAGCGTGCCCCAGGGACGTGATGACCTCTTTTGAAATTGGTTATCATCGCACTGTCACTTCTCATTGCCATAAAGTTTAGCAGAGCTGAACCTCATGGTGTTGTTGTTGAACGCCACTTGGCATTGCTGCCTCCCACTCAAAATGAATGACTTGTGGCCACTTTGTCACTGAGGTATATATGTTATGATAGTTGGTAGGCATACAGTTGGTGTGATGCTAATTAGTGGGGCCTAAGGTTGTGTTGACTACATTGTGACAAGGGAGAAATGGGCTAATTATTTATTGCTGTATTTTATTTGCTGAAGTAGCTCTAATAAAACTTTCTACACATTCTATAAACCGACTGATCAGCAGCGGAATCAAAACTGCACTGGCCATTAAATTGGTCCGAGCACAGGTTCCACTCTTTCTGGACTGACTCAGCCAGAGGGTGAGAAGTGCTGCAGGACTCAGACATTAATAGGACAGTGTAGTATTTGTGTGTGCATGGTTAAACGAGTGTGAGTGAGGTAAACAGAGAGAAAGAGTGAGGTAAAGAGATATATAAAGAGTGAGTTAAACAGGCAGACAGAAAGGTCGAGAAAGAGAGAGAGACACTGAGGCACTGAGTGAAGACCAGTTGGTCATCAGCAGACACCCACTGACTCCTCCAGGCTGATGGAGGTAAAATTAGCTGTGTGTGTGTGTGTGTGTGTGTGTCTTTGTGTGTGTCACCCACCAGGGAAGCAAGAGACAGGCTGAACCTACCCCACACACTCTTCCTGTCATCCAGACTGGTGTGTGTGTGTGTGTCTGTGTGCGTAAATTGCCTGGAGACCTGATTCCATTTGGGCATCTGCGACAGGGTGGGTGTTCTGCAGACCTTAAAGTGGGAATATTGTGGAATTGGGGTCTCTGTGGAATTCTTGGTGATATGAAAGCCCTGAGGCTGCAGCATCACAGACAGCTGCTTTACCACACACACACACTGCTGAGCATTCATCTTTAACACTTAGCAGCTCAGCTAACAGCTGCCCGTCATATAACTCTGAGCAATAGAGGACCTTTCTGTATGTTCTCACACCCCTCCGGCGAAAAATCACAGCATCACACAAACTTCACAGAAGTTTCTGAAGTAAGCGCAGCACTGTTGTCCATACCACCAATTCTGTGAGTTATGAAATATTACCATTTCAATTTCATGTTTTTTTGCTTATTGTTTTTTGTCATTGCAAACACCTGGTACTAGTTCCTTAAGTCATGTTGCAAATCTGACTCGGCCGTTTAGATATTTCCTTTTCAACATGCACAGAATTCGACCCTTTCACTCTAGAGAGGCCACCTAGGTGCTTGTTCAGTTTTTCTTCACTTCAACACTTGATAACTGTAATTCCCTTCTGGCTGGTCTCTCTTAACGCTCCATCAGGCCCCTGCAATTAAACCAGAATGCAGCGACACGGGTCGTCTTCAATGTTTCAAGTTCAGCCATGTAGCCTCTGCTGCGTTCTCTTCACTGGCTTCCTGTAGCTGCTGCCCGCATCAGATTCAAAACCCTGATGCTTGATGGCAATGGTCAAAAGCCGATCAGTACCCTTTAAGCTTCAAGTATGGCTCGGCTTGACTCACCATCCTTTAAGATCCACGGAAGACAAGGGTCCAGGCTTTTTTTTCTGCCCTGGCACAGAAGTTGTGCAACAAGCTTCTCCTGGGTGTCCGAATGCCAAACTCAAGACCCTCCTTTTCCAAGAGTACTTGGGCAAAGTGTAGTGTTAAGTATTGTGGTCTTCATTCAGACTTTTGAGGAATCTTAGAGGAATCTTTTGGATCCTAGCTAAGGGTATTTTCTGAGTAAACTGCTTCACTCCGGATAAGAGCGTCTGCTAAATGCCTTAAATGTAAATGTATATTGTACTAGCAGAAATATAAAAGCCACTGATGAAGATTACAACCTGGGGCAAATTTGTTGACCACATTTATAATATTCAAAGGCATAAGTGACACTTCTTAAAGGTGCTACAAACATGTTGAGCTATTTAGTAATGTATAAATCATAAGTGTGACTTCATTTGGGGTGAAAAATGCTTATAGGTGGTTAAATGCCTATTTACAACCCTGTTATTTTGGCTCAGAATGCAGGTTTCCCTTTCATTGTGAGCTTGTGTAAAAGATTAGCTTCTTTATTGCTTTTGTTAGCTGGTTTGCGTAAAAGAGTCAGTTCACAGCTGCATTGCAAAGCCTAGCTTAACATAGCCTAGCACAGCTTTTAAGACTGTAACAAGACCCTTTGCAATTATTCTGAAGCCTTACTTACTTGTGTTGCTGTGCTCTCTGGGTACTCTCAGTGCCCGGTCAGCATAATGTGTGCTTAACTAGCTGAGGAGATGGTTGCTGTGGCGCAACAGATAACACCACTACCTGCCACTGAGCTACCACACTATGTTGGAGACTGGGGTTCGATTCCCTGTCTGGGTGGCTATGCTGCGCTACACCAATAAGAGTCCTTGGTCAACTCCATCGGCCCACCTCTGTAATACAAGTAACCATGTAAGTCACTCTGGATAAGAACATCAGCTAAATGCCATAAATGTAAATGTAAGAGATTGTCATAGGCTTTGGTAGGGTCAGCATTTAGCATGGAACCATTGATTTCCCCACCTTTAACCCTCTTTACGTCCGTCTTTCTGTGGCTGTCATGCAGCTCTCTCCAACAGTATGTATATATTATTCCTTGACTGCCTTTACATGTAAAGACAGAAAAATGGCCGAGTTAAAAACCCAAGCCCTTCTTAATTCCAATAAAAGTGAATAAACAAGCATGTTGCCAAGTAATCGCTTAAACAAGGTGTGTAGCTGTAACTCTAACACTGTAGAAATAGATATTATATATATATATTATATTATTATAGATATTGGGTTGAGAAGCCTTTTTTATTTTTTACAATGCATGTACAAATAGCAAAGACATAAGAAGTTAAAGCTATGATTTATGCAGCTGTGAGCATAACAGAACATATTTTTAACGTGTCCAGTCTCAGGACTGGGGAGGGCATGAATGCAATTATGTGAGAATAGAGAACTGAGACACTGTTAGAATTTGTGCGATGATGTGTGACAGAGAGAGGAGAAAGAGAGAGAGCGAGAGAGAGAGAGAGAGAGTGCTGGCATGCTGCTGACTTTACGATCAATGAGACTGTATCAGACGGTGGAATTCCATGCCGTTTAGCTCAGTATTGTCTAGCTCTCGTCTAATGTGTTTGGACTCCAATTTAATAAATTAATTTGATGGGTCCGGGCCTTTAATTGTTGCCCTGCCACATGCAGCTCACTCTCCAGCAGAAACAGTAGGAACCTGGCTCCAATGAAATTGAGCTGGACAGCTGTATACAGCACAGCAAAAACTGGTTAGGAGCATAGTGGAGTTCAATTATACTGGAGTACAGTTACACTGGGATTCAATTACAGTGAGATTCAGTTACACTGGGATTCAGTTAAACTGGGATTTAATTACATTGGGGGTCAGTTCCACTAGGATTCAATTACACCGGGAATGAATTTCATTGGGACTTAATTGCACTGAGATGGCCGTGGCAATGGGATGATGGAGCTGACAGCCCTAATGAAGCAGAAGGAGCTGAAGAGGCTGATGGAGGTGATGGACTGATGGAGCTGCTGGGCTGATAGAGGCTGACAAAGATGGAGTTAATAGAAACTGATGGCATGGATGACAGGCAAGGAACTGCTAGGGCGACGTGATAGGGCTTATGGACGCTGATGAAGGTGATGGTCTGATGGAGCTGATGGAGGTGATGCAGATTACGAAAGTGTTGTGTTAGAGTGGGGTAATAGGAATGATGAAGGTGATGGAGCTGAAAGAGGGGATTAGATGATGGCGTTGATGATAATGGAGATGATGCAGCTGATGGGAATTATATGGCTGATGGAGCTGAAGGGAAAAATTTAGCTGGGTAAAAGGGATGCTGGAGCTGATGGATATGATAAAGTACATAGGGCTGATGGAGGTGAAAATGAAGGTATTGATGGGGCTGATGGATGCCGATGATTAAAAATGGCAGGTGGCAAGTGGTTGTAAATGAATAAAATGTGTTACATAATTCAACGTTTTTCAATACTAGTGAACTAAAAGAAAGTGTTTGTGATGATAATGATACATGTGTGATGATAAATATTCAGTAACACTACAATGGACTGGATAGTCCATTGTAGATGCCTCGTAGATGCTCACCTGACATTCAACATTCAACTGAATGTCTATGAATTGCAACAGAATTTTAAGCTTAATGCAAGTTAAAGGCTGTTGGAACCCTCCACCTAACCTTAAAACTCCCAGTACCCTTACCCTTTTAGTGTTATGTTTATGATTAGATTTAAGGAATAGTTTAAGGTTAGGGTTAGGATTTATGGTTAATTCAAGGTTTACTTAGATGAGAGTTAGGTTTAGGGTTAGATTTAAGGTTTAGTTTAGAGTTAGGGTTAGATTTAAGGTTTAGGTTAAGTCTAGGATTGATTCAGGGTTAAGGTTAAAGTTAGTTTTAAGGTTTAGGTTAGGATTTAGTATTGATTCAAGGTTAAGGTTAGGGTTAGGATTTAGGGTTGATTCAAGATTAAGGTTGGAGTTAGGTTTGGGGTTAGATTTAAGGTTTAGTTTAGGGTTAGGATTAGGATTTAGGGTTGATACAATGTTAAGGTTAGGGTTAAGTTTTAGGGTTGATTCAAGGCCAGGGTTAGGGTTAGGTTTATTGTTAGATTTAAGATTAAGGTTAGGGTTAGGATTTAGGGTTAAATTGAAGGTTTAGGTTAAGTTTAGGATTGATTTAGGATTAAGGTTAAAGTTAGATTTAAGGTTTAAGTTAGGATTCATGGTTGATTCAAGATTAATGTTGAAGTTTTGGGGTTAAATTTAACATTTGGATTAGGGTTAGGATTAGGATTTAAGGTTGATTCAATGTTAAGGTTAGGGTCAGGGTCAGGTTTTAGGGTTGATTTAAGGCTAGGGTTAGGGTTAGGTTTATTGTTAGACTTAAGGTTAGGGTTAGGGTTAAGATTTAAGGTTAAGGTTAGGTTTAGGGGTAGGTGCATAGTTACATTCAATAGACAGTCATTTACATTTAGCTTAGAGTTCATGTAATTCATGTAAAAAGACCATTAAATGTTAGTTGAATGTTAGGTGAGCATCTATGAGGCATCTATAATGGACCATCACAGGAAAATTATACCAAGTATTCTATTTATGTGCAACCACTTGGAAAGCTGTAATCATGATTGATTTATTTCAGTGTTGGAGGTTTGGTTCAGGTAATGGGGATGATGAGTTTGATGGAGCAGAGATGAGAGATGGAGTTGAGCTTAGAGTGAAACCTAGGGGTTGTACGCAATCAATAAACAACAATATTGGTTAGAAAACTCATTAAAACATTGTAAATGTAATGCACTGGGGCAGATTTCCATCTCACAATTTCATTTATATTAAGAGAAAAACAAACACATAAAAAGTTGGTATAATATGGTATAAAAGGGTATTGACTTCTGTATATCTGTTTAAATGTGCTCTCCACGTGTCTAGTTCTTCTGTTTTAGA
The DNA here is from genome assembly GCF_030463535.1 of Salminus brasiliensis. Classification (NCBI taxonomy): domain Eukaryota; kingdom Metazoa; phylum Chordata; class Actinopteri; order Characiformes; family Bryconidae; genus Salminus; species Salminus brasiliensis. The sequence goes on along the minus strand of NC_132884.1, from coordinate 16,992,671 downwards.
AGCAGCACTCACTCTATGTCTCCACCCTACAGATGTAGGCCAAAGTCTCTGTGTTTCTGAGCGTCTTTTATTTGCCTCTTACTAAGAGCGTTTTCCAGCTCCACAGAGAGACTCTGACAGCATTACAGAAATGTTGACTAAGTGCTTTGATAAAATGGAGGATGTCACTGTATCTGCGAATTCATCCGTAGGGGCTAAAAAGGGGCTGAAACAGGGAGTGATTAAAAAGCCTGGAGAGAGAGAGAGAGAGAGAGAGAGAGAGAGAAAAAGAGAGAGGAGGAGAACATAAACACCTCTTAAATCCACCAGCTAAAGGGACACATTTCCCCTCTGGATTCTAAAAAACTCTGAAAAAAAGAGGACTTTTCCGGAAGAGCCATGCCATCCTCCCATCTGTTTATGGTTATATCAATACAGTTCAAAAAGCTTTTTACTGGTTCAGGCCAAAACTCGAATCAGACACAGAATTCAGCACAAACACGTCTCCCTGCAGTCAATCACCACGTGACCTCTGACCTCTGGAGGGCTCTCCTGAATGAGAGCATCCTCTTCACCCACAATCAACCCAATTACACAATTCTCTAATGCCCCATTCAGCTGAGTGTCTGTTAGTGTGTGTGCTGATTGCTGGACCAACACTGGGGTATTTTTGCACTCATGGATGTAGCCATGGCTGGTTTAGATGCGTCACACTTTTTTCCTCTTTATCCAATAAACAAATCATTCAAAAAGACCTTAAAAGGGAAATTTCTAGTCAGTTTAAGGCATTGTTACCTCCCAGCCAGAAGCAGCTTGATGGGAATCATGAAATGGCATAGATTAAAGTGATTGGAGGGTTAATAGTGGGGTTATATAACAATTCAAAAACAGGCAGGTTTGCTGGGTCCATGTGCAGGGTGTTTTCAGAATGGGCAATGAATAAAAAAACACAATCCAAAAAAAAAAGAACAGGCAGTTAGAGGCTGGAAAAGCCAAAGAATAACAGCAGTGCAAAAAGTCCGAAAACCAAAGTCAAGAAAAGGGAAGCGAAGTTAAAAAAACATAAAGACAGTGAGGTAACAGTTAGAATTATAGTGATGCACTAACAATGCTTCATGACGAGTTAGTGAGTGAGAAGGAATTTAGGTAGTAGTGCTAATAAGAAGTATTGAAAACAGTTGTAAGCAATGAAGCTTTTGCTGGGGGTAGAATTCCAGAGCCAGCTGGACAGACGGGGAGTCGCACATGACAGAGTCTTCACCAGAAGCTGAAAGGTGGTCTAGTAGGCGGCCAGTTGGAATGAGCTTCATGGAAGTCGGCGATAAGAGAGGGGTCAGGAATGTCACCCACAGGCATCTAGCCGTGTTCTTCAGGGCCCAACTTCTACTAGCCAACTAGATCAAGCCAACTAGAACAAATGACCAACCTGCCACTGTGAAGTCCAGCGGTGATCCTACACTATATGCAGGGCTACTATCCACAGGAGGCCTGGTAAATTCAACCTGGAGCTTTCAGCAACTAGACATTGAAGGTGGGGGGAATGGAAGGCCACTGGATAGAGTCTATAGGAAAATGGATAGATTTGCTTTGCAATCATAAATGGACCAATGTACCAAGGACTGAGTTACTTACAAGGAAGATGGAGGTGGAGGGCCCAAGTAGACAGCCACACCTACTGTCCAGAAAAGTAAGTGGGCTGCATTCTCTGGTGGAAATCTGCTTGTAATTTGCTTGCTCTCTTTGAACAGCCCTTTGGAGGCGCACATGAGCAGACCCCCATTCTTTAGAGGGCACATCAGAGGGTTCACCTGACCAGGGAAAGAGATAGGGCCTGTCTCCCCAAAACACACTTAAAAACATGGAGGTGTTGGTCAAAGAATTTTGGACATACTTTGCCCAAGGCAGTTATGTTGACTGTCAAAAACTACCCACCTCCCGGTGAAGTCTCTCAAGCTGCCAGCTGGATATGGGAATGTCAAACTCACAGAGATGTTTAGTAGATGGCAGAATGCCTTCCAAAGCCGTTAGGTGAACAGTGTGCCCTGGTCCAAAACAATATCCTCTGGGACCCCCAAAGAATCGAAAATCTCTTGAAACAGAGTCTCAGCTGTTTCCATGGCAGTGAGGAGGTAAGGGAGGGGCACCAGACAGCAGACTTTGCAGAATCTATCTATAATAAAAAAAATGTGGTATCAGAATCAACTGATAAGTGATCAAGGCCTCTTGGGGAATGGGACAGTGGTTTTGAGAGACTAGCATGTAACTGATTAGTTGGTTTGCTTACATGGTCAGTGACGTCCTGAACTACAGAGGACCACAGCATTTGTTCTGCACTAAAGACTAAGTGTTTATTGGATACATGGATGACCAGAACTCAGCAAGGTGTGTACCCACTGCAACAGGGGTGCCACAGATACTTTGTAGCACATGGGCTTTGGCAGGTGAGGTGGTGCTTGTTGAGTGATTTGAGCTTTCCAGATAACATCCATAATCTCCTAGCAGATAAGAGCTACTACACAGGAGGAAGGGAGGGAGGGAGAATGAATAAGTTTAGTCTGCCTGGTATGTTAATTTTCATATATGCAAGACAGCGCATCAGCTTTCCTGGTTTTGGACCCAGGTCTGTAAGTCAGTGTGAAATTAAATCTGACTAAAAAAGCACTGTCCATCTCGCTTGATGTGATTCAAGTCGTTTGGCTGACTTCTTACTTTGGTAGGTTCCGTGACCATCAGGATTACAAAGGGAAGTCGTCTGCCCTCCAGCCAGTATCTCCATTTTTCCAGCACAGCTTTGATAGCCAGCAGTTCGTGATTGTAATTTTGTTCTGCTGTAATTCTGTGAATAGAAAGCACAGGAATGTAGTGTTGGGGGTCACCATGAAGCTGGGATAAAACCTGTACCTGTTTCGAAAGTGTCCACCGTGGCAGAGAAACATGAGAGACGGATCAGGGTGGCACAGGATGGGATCAATTGTGAAACTGCCTTTCGACAATTCAAATGTGAAGGCAACGAGGCTTCCTCGTTGCCTTCCAGAAAAGAAGTAAGTGGGAGCCCTACATTACTAAAACCATGCATGAACATCCTATAAAAGTCTGCTAAGCCAAGGAAAACTTGGGGTTCTTTGACGAATATGGATTGGGGCCACTGAGTGATTGAATATACTTTGAAGTTGTCTATTAGTAGTATGCACAACCCCCTAATGTAGCAAGGTTTATTACACACTACAGGTGTATTACTTCAGGGGCTACTGTACAAACTAGTAATAGCAGTTTGTAAGGACAGTTTTTAAGGCCGTTTAAGGGGTTAAATGATCAATAATTTGGCATCAACTTGAGTAATTACATGAGTGGTTTCATGAACAAGTTATGAATGTCAGCCCCTCAGTATCGCGCCCTCCCCAGGGCGATTCCGAGCCGCTGCCCACAGGCCCAAATAAGTACTTCCACCTCGTTTTTGTTCATGTGTTTTGTTCTCTTGTATCGATTCATGTTTGTTTGGTTCATGTGTTTCACCTGGGACTGGGGGTACTTAAGGAGCCTCAACTCCATGGTTCAAGGCTGAGAATTCTGTCATGGTGTGCTAGGCCAGACACGAAGGGATGAACACTCACAGAGATGGAATCTAATGCAAGAGGGTTTATTCAACAAAAAAGAACATAAAACGCAAGAGTACAAAAAACAATGAGAGGGCAAAAACATGAACAAAACCGAAACGTGACAACACAAATAGCGAACATAACGAACCTGGTACTGGGAGGAGTTGGGAGCTGAGCGGGCACACGAGTAGCGCTCAATAAACAGACAAGGAGTGCTGGGAAACCAGCATCCAGACAAAAATGGCAAAGCCGACCAAACCTGAAACGGCAGCGTGCTGCCGCGAGCGTGGGTAGCCTTGCTGGGGCGTGGGTAGCCAGTGAATCCTGACAATGAGCAAGCGAGCCTCGCTGAAAACATGGTTAGCAGGATGATCTGTCCCTGAACGCGGATACCGAGCCGAAGCTGACCGCAACACACCTCTAGTCATACAGGGAATCTCTCGAGCGACCTAAAGGTTCCAAACTATACAATTCTCGGCCTTGAACCATGGAGTTGAGGCTCCTTAAGTACTCCCAGTCCCAGGTGAAACACATAAACCAAACAAACATGAATCGATACAAGAGCACCAAACACATGAACGAAAACAAGGTCGGAAGTACTTATTTGGGCCTGTGGGCAGCGGCTCAGAATCGCCCTGGGGGAGGGCGCAATACCGAGGGGCTGACATGAAGTTTGACCACTGAATTAATGTGTAAAAATGGCTATAATAAAAAGTACTGTTATTATTGTTATTATTATTAATATAATAATAATAATAATAATAATAATAATGAGTACCACCAGATCCCTGGGCAGCTGAGTTGCTGAGTAACATTGTAGAACTTCCCATTCTGCTCATCCCAGCAGAACCCAGTTTCTGCAGACAGTCACATAATATTCCTCAGTAAAGGGTTTCTGTTCTCCACAGCTTTGTGTTTGTTTGCTGCTCTTTTTGTGTCTAACTTGTCGTTTGCACCACTTTGGCAAAACGTAGAACGAGAAATGAGGTCTGAGACGTTGTTTTTTTTTTTTCCATAAACGAATTGTTCTGACGACAGCAAGAAATCTCCTCTGTATCTTCTATCTGAATGCAGCGGTTCCACAGATGCACGCTTTGCTTCTTCCATTAAAAGTTTTCTACATCAAAAACATCCCCAATCACCATGTCCCATAAACCCCTGCTACGTTTTTGTTAACCTGGAACAACCAAATCATGACCTTCCTCCGCAAGCTGCCGCGCCTCCATTATTTGGGGAGATTTTAAGCACTTGATGCTATTTTTCCCCCTCTTACTCGACTGATAGTGTGTAATTATCCCCAGGGCCTCGATGTGAGGGGATGTGACACGAATTCTTTTGCAATAAGCAGCTTCCCTCAACGTTACTGACATACAAAAGAAAGAGCACTTGCTCCACAAACATCAAAGTAAATGCTCGCTAAAAGCTGCAATCAGCATTTGAGCGAAAGACTTTGAACTTCTTGTTAGCGAGGCGCAGCCTGGCGAAGGCTGCAGCGTGTGATTTTAGTGACAGCTAAGAGATTGATGATGTGTTTACTGCCGAGCTACTTGTGGGTAGAGAAAAGAAGGCTGCTCAAACAACGCTAGTAAGCCGATCATGGTGATCCATGGGTGGCTGTGTATGTGTGTGTGTGTGTGTGTGCCAGAGAGTTATTCACTGAAAATCATCATCATAACTCCGATTACCTTCACACACACACACAGATTTAGGGCTGTTTTCCATGCTCACAATGCAATGCTGGAGTTAACATACATCGCTAATCACTACAAAAGTCACTGTTTGGCTCAGAGTTTTGACTCTGATCTGCAGTTCAGTTATCATTGCTACACACACACACACACACACACACTCACACACACGGCTCACACACACGGCCGCCTTCATTCATAACACATTTAGTTTGCATCAAGATTTCTTTCTGTTTGACAATCAGACAATTAGGAATGAATGAGATAAACACATTTTGGCAGGCAGCTTTAGAAACCGGACAGACTGCAGCTTAACGCAATTATCAAATACTGAATTGGAGCGTCTCAACTTTAAGCTCCATTATGAGTGCGGGATCCAGCTGGTTACAGTTTTTTTCCCCAAAGATTTGAGTCATTTGACTCCGTTCACTGGAATGATTCATTAAAAATAAACAAGATTAATGAAAGCGGCTGTGTCAAAAAATGTGTAAAAAAAAAGTTATTTTTAATAAAAAAATAAGAAAGCATCTGTTGAGTTGATAGAATGAAAGCATATTTGATTCACATGACATCTATAGTATGTTTGTGATGAATCTGTGATACCAGAAGGCGCTACCACTGTAGTACCCCCTACACATAGGCCTAGTACACCCTATTCTTTTCTATAAATGACATTTTAGAGGCGCCTACTATAGATGGTGATCAGAATAATAGTATTGTGAGCCCATTTATATATATATAGGGTATAAGCCTAAACAATTCACTCAAGAAACTCAAGTATTAAATACCATTGAAGCTTTGTTTCATCCTGTTAAAACTGAATACAGCTCACAGTTTCGTACAGATGACTTTTACTGTTGCTTACGCTGTGGGCAGGTGATGTGAAGAAGATGAGATTTGACTGCAAAATAGCTAAAGAGAAAGAATATAGTGAAGGGTGAACAGAAATGGCTGTCCAGTGCCAAACAAAATTTGGGCCCATTTCTGTACAGAGTGACTGCTGTAAAACCAAACTAGCCTACCACAATAGCATGACATCAGTGCTTCAGCAACTCAGCAGAAAGCATTAGGTCTATGCATTCAGTCCACAGAGCGTTAACGCATTTAGCACAAATCTGTGTGATTGCTGGTTGAGATCAAGGCTAGTAACACATATTACTTATGGCTATATTTAAGGGTTAGTTTAAAAAGGAAATCAATGTGATGGCTAGTTATGATGCCCCTAAGTTAGTTACTTAAGCTTTGCTCAAGACCATAACCACAGAAAAAATAATGCTGTAGTGAATTTGTGGAAACCTGGGCTTCATGTTAGTTATCTTGTGAGTATGATCATAGTGACACAAACACTCAAGAACATACACTCCTCATACACACACCTACCCCCTCCTGACAGTAATGCATAATATACCCCAGAAAGTAAAATATCAGGGGGTGTACGTAGCAATTCAGTCCAAACTGGCAAGTATATTCAGTTTATTCAGATTGCAGTGAGTAAGGTCGGTAAGTAAAGGACGACACTTCAACATAGTAAATGAATGTACAGTATGGACTTATGGTCTCAGGTGTGTCTAGGTCAGCTCAGGCGATTCACCCTCGTTCAGGAGGTTTTTTCCGGCTACTCATGCGCCAAGCGAGGCTCGCTGGCTTCCGGTCAGGATACTCGGGTCACCTACGCCCCAGCAAGGCGACCCACACTTGCAGCAGCATGCTGCCATTTCAGGTTTGGTCGACCAGGGGATTTGTTCTACAAGTTATTTTTTTTCCATTTGTGTTCTCATTTGTGTTGTGTACCACCAACCAGCACAAGAGTGTATTAAAAGATGTACTTTCTATTTTTAGGTTCTAAAGTGTTTAAATGTGGATTCTTTTCATTTCCACTCAAGAATAGCCAACCCACACTTTTATTGAAGAGTCATTTTCCTGTGCCTTTTACACCCCTGCATCTAAATCACTCACTAATTCTTTAGTGTTTCAGTAGCATGGGATAGCCACAGCAGTCTGAATGTGTAGCGAGACAAACACGGTTTAGGCTTTATAAGGATTTTTTATAAGCTTTATCAGTATTATACTATTAAAGAAAAAAATAAAATGCAAGATTTGAGGTTTTATTAAAGTAAAACTTCTCTATGCTGACACCCATCGGCATGGGTAACACAATACTCCCTCCAGTGTTGTTGAGAGGTAGTTGCCCTATGTGATGGAGCTATGGTAAAGAGCTGTTGTCAGTTAGAGTTGCCAAGTTAGTGGTTTTCCCACTAAATTGGGCTGTTTCAAAAAGTAGCCACGGATCAGGCTGTCACGTCACACAGTGCTAGAATAAAAACTAAATGTAATGAAATGTACAGACAGTTGACAATGACATTGCATTATTAGTGTATATTAATTCTAATAATTAGTAACTGGAAACTTAAAGACAGAGAAGCATGTATCGCAGATCCCAGCTCATCCCCAACTCTCCACTCCGCCACTACAGAATCTTCCAGAAGCCTTGATTGACTTTGAGGTATGCTTGAGATAGTTGTCCTGTTGGAAGGTCCAATGATGCACAAGCTTCAGCTTCCTCACAGAAGGCATGAAGTTTTCTCCTAGGATTTCCTAATAAGTGATTGAATTCATCTTGCCCTCTGTAGAATGAGCAAAGCAGAGCATTACAGAGCCACCACAATGTTTCACTGTAGGCAGGGTGTTCTTTCCAGCATATGCTTTATTCTTCCCCAGACACACAGCTGATCCACAGGACTGAAAAAAGGCCCCACACAACAGAATCCCAAAACCTCTGTGGCTGATTTTGTATGTTTTTGAGCAGATTGGAGCTGATATTTCTTTTGGGTCAGTAGAGGTGTACGGCTACAAAGAACTGATGTAAGAAATATACTGTAATATTTGATTATGATATAAGGTGTATTTTTGGGCAGCCTTGGACAGAGGGGAACTGCTCTCGAAAGCTCTAGGGTCGGTGTGGATAGTGCAAGTTAATTTATACAAGTGTGAATCTCTGCTGTCGCCGCTGGAATAAACACAAAAGCTGCACAACCTTATAGACGGAGCATTTATATAAGCAGCACAAAACCCAGGCCTACATCAGGCATTGAACAGAATGAAGGACTCTCAGCATTTTCTCTTCTTCTCCCACACAAGGACACAAATGGAGCGAACTCACAATGGCAAACCATTTCTGCACTAATTATGAAACCATTTCTGCCAGCTGAATAAACCTGTCTTCTTTACAATGCCTGTATGTCTGCAGTGTGTATTCGTGTATGAGAGATCCTTCTGGACGTCATTCAGACACCTCAGAAAGATCAGCAGGCAGTAGAAAATGTGCAGTACATTTTCACAGGAGATTATCAATGGGACTTAGTTGGTGCTAGTTCTTCCTTGCCAGGTTGAAGTGTCTGGAGCCTTAAAGGCACAGTCCATATAATATTAAAGAGTTACCTGATTAGTTACCTGAGTTAACTGTACTGTATGCATGTTTCCCATAAGCTTTGTAACACTTTTCACTACATAAACATGCTGGACAAATTACCCTGCAAGTGACAAAATCTGTTCCTTATCAGAATCAGATTTATTGGACAATTCCGGCTATTAGTGACTCTCTAGTATTAACAATATACAGCTAATCTACATATAATTTACAGACAATACACAATATCCAGATAACAAAAGAACAATAGTATACACTGTATACATAGACTATACGAGGACATTTCTTTGCAGTGTGCTTTACAGTGTTATTATTCATTATTATTCATTAAGTACTTCCTGAGGTGAATTTTGCCCATGGTTCAGTGCATACAAACATGGTTCACTAATTCTGGGGGAAGGGGATGATAATAATAATAATAATAATAATAATAATAATAACAAACAATTTTGTGTGCATCTTAGTGTTTTGTATGTTGTCTTTCATTTTTTGTCTGTTTATTTGATGTTTGTACGACCTTATAGGTCTCCAGGCTGCCAAAGGACTAATTCTTAATGATTTGCCTAGCTAAATAAAATTTAAATGCTTAAATATATAGTTTTACCAAACAAATGTATTAAGTTAAATAACTGACTCTATTCTCATGTCTTTAATATTGTTCATTATTCACTAAGGTTAATCCTTTTTGGGAAACTCATCCCAGACCATTATCTGTTATCTTGGTAACCTGTGGTACCTTTAGTTCTTTTACAAAATAAATATACTTCAAATCACTAAAAAGTCCAAGCTGCAACTGTCCTTTTAGGAAGGCTGTAGAAGTTTGGCATGGCAGACAGAATTCTCAGCAACCTACAGGTGAGCAATCAAAAGTGCCCTTGCCAGCTCCTTTACAGTCTAGTATGGACTGCCCAGGACAGGAAGGCCCTCCAGCGTATGATCAAAACTGCACAGTCCATTTCAGGAGCAGCCTTTTCCTTACTACAGGACATTTACCACACCAGGGCCATTAGGAGGGCCCTCAATATCATCAGGGACAGTACTCACCCCCAAACACAGCCATTTCTACTATCTGACGCTACAGGAGTGTAAAGTTCCAGACAACCAGACTCCAAACAGTTTCTATCTACGGGCCATCAGGCTTGTGAACGACTCCATCAGCGCACTGTTCCTTCCTATGACTGGTTGAATTCTGGCCAACACACACACACACACACACACACACACATACATACACACACACACACACACACACACACACCATTACTGAACTATACTCAACTACTTCAATGTACTTCCATTATTGCATTTATTGCTGCTGTCATTCTACTGTACAGTGCAAAGCTACCTATTTATATTTGCCTCTTTATATTTTTTTATATTTCTCTAGTTCATTTCTGTGTTTGAGTCTTTAACTGATGTTGTATAGTTTATACTTGTCTCAATAGCTTATGTGTTAGTGGAGTAGCAATGTTACAGGTATGTAAATGTTGTAAATCTGTAGAATACACTGAGTGGCAAACAAACTGAATACTTCTTAATATAATAAATCTTTTTTCACCAGTAAAGCTTTGGCTGAACTTTCTTCAGATAACTTTATGTAATACTGATCAACTAACAATGCTAACTCGCTAACTCAAGTAGTGACTGATACTACTGGTAGTGACTGGTAGGAGCTCATTATAAAAAACTATGGGACAACACAGACTATACAATAAACTTGGACTATTTTACAGCTACAGCTGCGACTCGTTACTGGACAAATCCTAAATGGTTATAGGTTTACAGTTTTAGTATAAAGGAGCTAAATGTTGTATTGGTTGCATTGTACCATAAAGTATATGAGGAGCATGATTAGACTATGGGTTTCTCTGAAAAACTAAGATGTTTTTATTTATCTTTTTTAATTAACACCTTTCATTCCAAGGCTTATTACATAATGTTATACACAAAGGTGTATTACTCAGTAACTACAGGGACTTCTGTACAAACTGGTGATAATAGAAGTTTGTAATATCACTTTCAGCCTGCCGGCAGACCATAAGGCTTTTTAAGGGGCTACACCCTTCTTTAAAGGTGAATCTAAAAAAGAAAAAATGGCTCTAGTGTTGTTGGGTCTCTGGGATCTCTTAACTGCTACATCATGTTTCTTGCATCTAATACCCTTTTGAGTTGCAGTGGCTCTTAACCTTGGTCCTAGAGACCCACTGTCTGGCATAATTTTGTGTTTTCCCTGCTCCTAGCACACCTTCATTTTTATGTCCTTACTGAGTTAAAGTGGATGTGTTAAAGCAGGGGAAACACAAAACTGTGCAGGGCAGTGGGCCGCCAGAACCAGAGTTGGGGACCACTGTTTTAATGCTCTCTGTTCGGAGATTGGAGCTCATGCAGACAGTGAATTCATCCAGGATACCAGCAGAATGCACTGTTCAATTTAGAGTGCAAAGATAGAGCCATTGGAGAGATGCAGGTGAACAGTGTATGTGTGTGTGTGGGTGTGTGAGATCAGTCCATTTCAGCCAGAGATCATCCATCATGGCTGCCGTAAGAGCCGAGCAGTGAGACACTTCCATAAGCCATTATGTGGATATATGATCATATTCAAGGAAATTGCCATTAAAATGTTCAGGAAGTGATGAAGTGGGCTGCTAGAGTGTGTGTATGGCACAAAAATGCTCCTTTTAACGGGCAAATATGAGAGCAGAGGAGAAAAAAAGGTGTATCTAGGCCCAATCAACGGTGAAATCATAATTTTAAAGGCTCCATATATTTATCCAAACTGGGCCAAGTGAGCCCACAGCTCTAATTCTCAGCGGTTCAGTCAAAGGCCATCGGCTTAAATTCACTACCAGACCAGACGAGGAATGGAGAGAAGAGATAGACAGATGGAGTGATTTCTCCAGCTGACATCACATCAAGATCAAGGTCCTGGATGGAGAGAGACAGAGAAAGAGAGAGACAAAGAAAGACAGGGACATACTGGAGAAACTGCAGATAGAGAAACATAGAAAGAGAAAAAGAGAGAGTGAGAGTAAGGCACAGAGAGGGTGTACTGAAGGCCTCTCTGAGAGGAGCTTGAACGTCCAGCTGATCCTTTACCTGACAAGGCTCTTGATAAATATCTGGAAAGTCAAGCTGCCATGTAATGGATTGAGCTATTGGTCAGAGTGAGAGGTCAGGGTGTGTTATGAGCTTGACCATGTCACTTCATTTATCTCTGTAACTGGAGCTACACTTGCACTAAATCATGAACACACACCCCTACACTCTCACACACAGTAAATTTACACTCATGCTAAATTGCATTCATACTCATGCTCAATCACTCACATTTGCAATAAATCAATCATAGTCGCACTAAATCAGTCACGCTCACACCAGATCACACTCACACTTACTCTAAATGCCACACACAAACACACACCTTCATTCATTCAGTTTGGCACTACATCACTATGCACTACATACAAGCTCACTCTGAGTCCCACTCAAATTTGGGTTAAATTACACACACACTGAGTTGCTCACTTAATAATATACAATGGTGATGATTTACCATGTATTACTTGTGTGCCAAAAAAACACTTTTTCTAAATCACATGAATTGTCACACTTGCTTAAAGTTCGGTAGTTTTGCCAAGAATTGCGTTTTTGGTCTCACTTGTCTCTTATAATGCTGTGTATATAGTGTTATTCAACACTAATAATCTATGCAACAACATTGTAACTACTGGTGAGATTCTCAGCTCTTGTGCAAATGAATAAGTTAAAAACCAAAGTTGATACCCATGTGTACCAGTTGATACACACCTCTGTAACAGTAAGAACATGTAATCAGTAGTTTTTTTTTTTTTTTCATATTTTTAGTTATTATTACATGGATTCTTAATATGTTATTACACAGTTGTTAACACAGTATGACATTTTGTTAGTACTAAGTAAGTTATAACTAATTGTATTTGTAGTTCACAATAACACACACAGAGCCTCATTTATGAAAACATTGTAAAAACATAAGGAGGTAAGTGGTGGCTCAGCGGTTAGAGCACCGGCTATCGATAACAGGGTTGTGGGTTCGATTCTCGGGCTTGGCAAGCTGCCACTGTTGGGCCCTTGTGCAAGGCCCTTTACCCTCTCTGCTCCCCTGGCGCTGGAGTTGGCTGCCCACCACTCTGGGTATGTGTGTGTGTGTATGTGTGTGTACTCACTGCCCCTAGTTCACTAGTGTGTGTTCATGACCACAGATGGGTCAAATGCGGAGGACACATTTCGCTGTGCAGTGTACACTGTACAGTGACAAATACGTGCACCTTTACCTTTTGAAAACTGCAAGTAAATGTCAAGTAAATGGACCTTCCCAAAAACCTTCAACCAGATTTATTAGTACATTGAATGTTAATGAATAACAAATCCGCAAATCTGCAAATCCGCCGTGCATGCACGTTTCTTTGCAATTACCATACCACTACCATGATCCACGCCCATAAATTATTAATTAGCACCATATGAAGAAGCCCTTGGCCTCACAGCATAAAGCCTTCAACATCTCTACAAAACCAAAAAAGGAAACAAGCATTCTGAGCTAAAATCAAGGTTTTATTGAATGAACTGCTTTTAAATCATCATCTTTTATTTTCACTCTATGGATTTGTGGCTCACTTAAGGGAACATGGTATAGTGAGGCATTAGATGGAGTTCAAGTTATACCTTTGCAGTAGATTGCTGTGCAAACCTATGCGAGCACTAGGTGTTTTTATACTTGACGCAATGTCCTTCCATGACTTTTGAGCCATTTGACAATCTCTATGGTTTCTGAGAAACACACAGGCTGAGAAATTCCTTATCTGTCCACGACCTCCCGCTGTACCGTTCCAGTATTCAAGCAGCCAAGCATGGACGGTACCTGTACAGATACAGGAATAGCAAAGGATCTGTTGAACTTCCTTCTCAAAGCTGGCTCTAAAACGTTGCATAAGCACATGTGTAAGATTTGTTCAACACTTTATTGAATCAGACTATATACTTAAAAAGTGTTTTCTAAATGATTTGCATGCAAATGTGTCCTCTATAATGTAATACCAAGACACACACTATAACTGCAGTAAGAATGAGAAATAAAATGATATATATTAGGTAATTGCCTCACCCAGCAAGATGTTTAACAACAGAAATAGCATATGACCCGTTAGAAATTGTTGCTGCCTTTGCATTGTGGCTCCCTCTTCAGTTGCGGAGTGTAATTCACATCTACACTCCCCCCCATGGACATTGTGAAAACATCCATTTCTGGACAAGCTACAATAGCTACATGGCTACATGACTGACATGGTAGAGTAATATCACAGGATTTCACACAAAAATTACTTACACAACATTCCACAGTTCTCATGAAAAGTTCTACCAAAGTTACGTAGTTTTGTAGAAGCATTGCAGCCTGTTTTCACTATTACAAGTCAGTGTACCATCAAAAAGATTTTCAAGTTGTTATTCTGAGGTACAATTGTGACCTGATGTTGCTTCAACTTCAGGTCACTTGTTGCTTCAAGTATTGGAAATTGGAATTGTTGGATTCTTAATGTACTTAATACAATTTTGCAGAATAACACTTGCGCTAAATCACACACACAAATTAAACTTATGCTTCTGATAACAAGACACTCAAAGTCTGTATGATGTAAGATGCAATATTTTGTACATATTTTGTAATTTACCAGGAGCTCCTGTTCATTTGATGTCACTGTGTTGCCCAATTTACACAACCGAGCCTGTCATTTCTCAAATTGACAAAACAGCAGCGCCAAAGAATGTTAAGAATTTCACATTCAACTATGGTTGTTATGATAAGTTTTGTTTAGAACTACATTTAGTGCACATTGCACAAATCCACAAATGGTCTTTAAGTCACATAGGTATGAATTCCATGCTAATATGAGACCAGGCTGAAGTAGCATTAGAACAAAATCACGCTCATGACATTCCCACAAAAGATCATTCACATGTGTGCCAAATCACACACCTATTATATGTGTGCTCACACATAAATTAAAACCTCACACTTACTCTCACACTAAATTGCACACACACTGGCCCTAATTAGCCACGCACACTAAATTACACACGGTAAATAGCATGCACCTCCTGCTCACACTCGCCAAAAGCAAACACAGAGCAAGTGAGACAGGTCAGGGAGTTCATAACAACTTTTTTTCACGTTCTGGTTAGAAAAAAAAAATCCTAGATTTATGAAGGCCAAGATAATAATGGCAATGTAGAGACGTGTGTGTGTGTATCGCTCTGATCTATAGCCTCAATGTGAAATTAGCTCAGCCTGCCTCGCTCGCACTACCTGAGATGGTGACTGCTTTATTTGATCTTCAATAGATGGCTAAATTGCATGTGGGAAGACACACACACACACACACACACACACACACACACTCTTTCACAGATGTGTCTTAAACTGACTTGAACTAGACATAAGTAATATTAAATGTAACTTACTGTAACCACATTTGACTTAAAATAGCAGTACATTTAAACGACAGAACTTTAGCATAATTATGTTAACTTCTTTAACTGGCTTTAACATAATTTTTGCTGTTAATTAATTGTAACTGATTGATGTTACAAGACTGCCCTAATTAAAGGGTTATTAATATAATGATATATAATATAATAAACAGTTATTAATGTGTTTATAAACACCTGACACTCATTCATTAGCAGCTATAACATTAATTAAAAGGGACTGCCGTGTCTTGTTGCTCACCTAATAGAGAGCCCACATTCAATCTGTACTGTTTAACTGTCTAAGTGAATCATTTAGAATTACCTGTATTTTTGGATTGATTACTGATAAACCCTGATCTGATCATTATATAAGTTACAATTATAAACAAACACAACCTAACTGAACTAATAAGACACTAACAGTTGTGCTGTTCATGTATTTGAACACATTATGTGACTATCCATTCTAAACTTTTGAGTTTAATAAACTGCATTCACCTCCACCAAACGTTTCCTGTAGCTGTATAAATAAGATTTGCACAACCCTCTTGAGGTCATGCCATGGAATCTTGATAAGGTTCTTTACTCCAAAACGCAAATCTTATTCAGACATTCTTCAGTTGCTTTGAGTCCTTGTCTTTTTGCTTTACTCAATGTCTGAGGCAGCAAAGCAGCTTCAAAACATGACACTTCCTCCACCATGCTTCACAGCTGGAATAAGCTCTTAGTGTTGGTGTACTGTGTTCTTTTTTCCTCCAAACATAATGTGTTGTGCTGAAGTTCACTTTTCATCTCGTCTCATCTGTCCATAGAACATTTTTCCAGAAGCACTGTGGAACATCAAGGTGGTCTTGGGTAAAAGCTCAATGTTTTTTTTCTTGTTGTTTTTTTTTCTTTTGTGGACAGAAATAGTCCTGAATTTGTCAACAATTGGTGCATTGATGTATACCCAGGTCTTTAGCAATGCTTCTTGTAGCCTTTTCCAGCCTTGTGTGTTTTCTAAGATCTTCTGAAAGTCGTTTGCATTGAGGCACGGTTAACACCAACCAGTCCAGGCTGTGTGTGTGCCTTTATTTAATAAGCAAAATGTGAAATCCCATAGGTGATTTCGATCCATAAATGAAACACCTTTTGCCAATTAGCTTTTGGAGATGTCTTTAACACAGAATTCACTTACTTTTTCTAGCCTGCACTGTGGATGAGTATTCAATGTGCCCAATAAAAGTTGTCCATTAACAGCACAGCTGTTTTCATGTTATTTAATAATATTGTTCTTCTATAATAGTGACTTAGATAATAATTTGAACACATTTAATTGATAAGCAATGCAGAAATCCAGATAATTCCAAAGGGTTTACTTACTTTTTCTTGCAGTTGCACCTTCATCACTATATACTTTTGTATTATACATATCAGCTTATCAACAATTCAACCACCAGTACGTTTTCATCAGTCAAAATCATACTTAGGCTTGTATTAACATTTAAAAATTCTTTTATTATTTAAAAATTGGAAATTGGTACCAAAAACTGTATTTACAATAGTATGCAAAAGTTTGTGCACACCTCAGCAAATTATGAAACAATAAGGAGAATCAGTATAAACTGATAAAAAATGAAAATACAGAAAAATACAATAAAATGATGGTTAATTTAACTCTGACTACAGCACTAAGGTTCTGGGTTTTGATTACTTAAGAAGATGGTGTGAGCTGGTGAGCTGGAACAGCAGAGCACTATTACATGTCTCTAACAAACTATGCTTTCATCTTGAACAGAACAGAGTCTTCAGTTATACTGTAGATTATTTGTAGTAGATGTTACATCAAGTCCTGTTGCTTTACGGGCCGCTGTATCAGTACAATCACAGCATTCACACACTCCACAGCCTCCACATCACACACACAGGCCATGACCACGCTCCATCTGCCATTTTTTACTGTCATTCGAGCAAATGTTTTATTTCTACATCTTCTTCAGTGAATGAGAAAAAACGAGGGAGGATTTAGCCGTCCATGAAAGAGCAGCACAATAAGCCATGCAGCAATCAGACACCACTTTCACACTGCATCGACCCAACAACACAGCCTACACGAGCACAACAGCGGGTGTTTGTGTGTGTCTGTGTGCGCCAGAGAAAGAACAAGAATCACAGTGAAGGACAAAACTGTACAGAGACAAAGAGAGATGTAAGTGTGGAGCAATGGAGTCTCAAACCACACTCAAAAGCAGTGTACACCAACCACATCCTTGTCACTTGAAATCATGGTCACTGTTTTTTAAGTGCATCACTGTCCAAACCCTGTGTAGGTCCGTTTTCACATAATGTGAATTTGAGGGTTGTTGGATCAATAGAATTGCTTTAAAATGACATGGAATCTAATCTTTTTACATTGACCTCTATTGAACATCATTGTAAAGGTAGCATGTTAAAATAATTAATATTCAGTTGGAAGTTTTATTGCCAATAATCACTTGAACTTGGACATTTTATGTTACATTAAGAAATGTAAAGTTAGCTGTCAATGTCTGTTTGGGTCTGCCAGACTTGCCAAAGTGAGCTTGTGTGTCCTTTGTCACATGACCTCCCGATCAGCTATAATTCAATGTAGGAACTGGCAACTTTTCTTGATACTTTACCGTTGATCCAACATAGTACTGATATCAAAATTTCAACCTTTCAAAAATCATCAACTGATGCATCAATCTTGGTATCTAGTGAAGGTTTTTCCATCCTCTGTAAAGCTGCCATATTAGAGATATAAGGTTTTGTTGATGACTGCAACAATGGATGGTGTTGTTAGGACACAATAATAAACCAAAAAACTTACATGTATAACAGGTACAGTGAAGTATTGTCATGGATTTGTAACTGAGAACTAGAACTGTTTTTACTTTTACAGCTGAAAGAATGGAGATGGGTTCTAAAGCTTCATTTACTCAGCTTATTCATTTACTCAGCTTATACTTCAAATTATGGATTTGCATTTCTATTTGCATTTCCCAATTATAATCAGGGTCAGGGCCAATACAGGCAAACAGCAGAGTGGTTGGTGTACAGCAACAGGTAACATCACTGCCTGCCAGTGAGCTACCACACCATGTGGGAGACTGGGGTTCGATTCCCAGTCTGGGTGACTATGCTGCGCTACACCAATAAGAGTCCTTGGGCAAGACTCCTAACACTACATTGGCCCACCTCTGTAATACGAGTAACCTTGTAAGTCTCTCTGAATAAGAGTGTCAGCTAAATGCCCTAAATGTTTTAATGGATCAGGTATCAGCTATTTTAATCCCAATCCAGTTCAGAGTCTTTGTGTCCTCAAGGCGCCCATAACAGACATTATTGTCCAGCCGGCATACAGGAGGGGGGGAATGTCATAAAGTAAATTCAAAAGTTTAGAGTTATAGCATCATAGCTAAACTTTATAACGTTATTATTGAAACATTTTTTTTAACTGAAGAGCATGTTTAGAACCAAGTATAGGTTAATGTTCATGCTAAAACACATAAAAATCCAAATCATAGGGCCTTCACCTCACTATAACCTTTGTTTCACATCAGTAGTCGACAAACAACAGATATCAACCACTGTACCACTACACACACACACATCGGACATGATCTGACTGCAGTGTTTTAAAGGAACAGGGAGCTAATTGGTCATGGAGGAGAATCAGACTGGATTATAAGATATTAAAGACACATTTTAAGAAAAATCACTCCTAAATAAACTAAAAAAATCAGTCCAGAATGTATCGTTGCAGAAAGCTCATCTTAGCTAAACTGTGTGACTGTATTATTTATACAAAACACAAACGCCTGATACTCAGCATGAGAGTCAGATCAGATATAAAAACCAGGGCATCCCTATTTGCAAGTAAAGTAATTAACTTCCACTTTAGGACTTTAGGACCACATTTACCTCCCATCATTTATGTTACTTTGGTTCAGCTTTTGGGAAAAAAAGGGAATTGACCATCTGATGCTAAAGCTAGCACAGTTCTGAAATGAAGATGCTTTACAGTGTTGTTTATTCTGGCTCATTTCTTGTGATTATTTTTTGTAATTATCCCCAAATCTTACCAGATAGCATTGCTATCCTCTTGGCGTGGAGCAATACGAAGAAATGACCCAACAGCACTTGCCCGTGTGGCGTCTTACCTGAACACCACTTCCCAGAGGGGCACTTCCCTGAGCCTTGTTTGTGTGGCAACCCGTTTTCCGCGAACTTACATACTCCGGCATTGATGCGCATCCTGGAAAAAGATCGTCTACAAGAACTGTCTACAAGCATCAAAAACACCATATTCCCAGATCCCAAAGGAGCTGTAGCATTTTACCATGTCTCAGCTCTTCTTGTCTAGCTTTCACTAGTGGGATAGGTTTACAAAATAATTTGATGGAGCTCTTATGTTACGGGTCCCTTCTACAGCTCTGTTTTAGTTTAGAATTTTCTTTTTAGTGAAGAGACAACAGTGGTTGAGGTTCACGGAATGTCACTTTCATGAACCAAATTCTCATTATTCAACTATGGCATATTTTATCTAAACTATGCATATTATATAGCTATGCAATATCCTCTCTAAATTAATGAGCAAAGCTAAGCGTATTGTAAGGATCTGCAGCATTGCCAGCAAGATGAAATAATACATGCTTTTAGTTCAGATTCTATAATACAAAAAGTACTAGATCTGTCTGAATAAGGCTGCTGATGAAGCAAAAGGAGGGCTTTAAAATGCAAGGCTGACAAATGAAACTAACCCTGATGTTTGTGAAGTACCACCTTGACCCTGCTCTTTCTGCATTTTGTGAAGTTTAAGGCACCATCTAAGTGAACAGCAAGCAAGATCAACAACACCTTCACCTCCCAGTGGACCCTCTTGTACAAGCTGAGGTTGTTGCCACATCTTCCCCTCAGGTTGAAGACAACTGAATGAAAGCACTTGTAAGCCTTCTGAACCATGCAGTTACACTAGAGTGCAGCCAAGCAGTTCTCATAAACCTAGACACCTGCACAGCTGCGTGAAGTATGTAGATCTAATAAACACTCTACTTTGCTCATTGTGCAGCGTCTTTGTCTTTCAGCCATGTAATGTCAGGAGAAGCTGCAAACACGGTGACTGCTTTCTTCCAGCAATCATCTCAGGAGTTCAAATATTTGAAGTAGCCCACACTCGTGAATAAATGAACATCTGAAACATCTGCATGGCAGAAGAACAGCAAAATTACACAACATTTACAACTCTCCTCGGGTGCATGAATATTGCAAGGAATTACTAAAAGTAAGTGGTTCCCACTGCCAGGTAGCTGCTATGGTGCTTCTGAGTGGTTGTTGTGGTGTTGCTAAGTGGTTGCAATGCTTTCCTAGATGGTTGCTATGGTGTTGCTAGGTCATTATTAGGTGGTTGCTATGGTGTTGCTAAGTGGTTGCAATGGTTTCCTAGGTGGTTGCTATGGTGTTGCTACGGAATCGTTGCTTTGGTGTTGCTGAGTGGTTGCTGGGCTATCCAAGGTGGTTGCTAGATAGGTCCTATAGTGTTACAAGGTGATTGTTATGGCATTTCAGGTAGTTGTCATGAGTTTGCTCAGTGGTTGACAGGGTGTTGCTGGTTCCTAGGCAGTTTCTATGGTATCCAAGGTGGTTGCTAGGTGTTGCCAAGTGGTTGCTATGGTACACCCTGTGGTTGCTTGAGTGTTACTAGTGTATTTGTATCATTTGAAAAGTGTGAAAACGTTTGCACCCCTATGGCAAAAAGTATGTGGCTACCCGGAAACCATGGATCCAATCAAAAAGCTGTATTTAAGGTCAAATCGCACAATCAGACCCAATAATCTGGAATTGGAATGGTGTTAATATCTCGAGTTATGAGTCAAAGATACAGCAGAAAAAGAAGAAGGAGATGAAGAAGCCACCATAATAAGATTTTGCAAGGGTTGTGTAACAGCCCAGAGTATCTTTGGTGATCTCAACTTTAGGAGCTTATTGGGCTGGATGTTCTGATTTCGAAGAGGAAGCACTGAAGAGATTAAAAAACTGTATTTCAGCATTTGTGGCTTCATAGTCTCAAGAAATATCAATTGATGCAGGCATGGGTTAGGTTTCTTGGCCATAAATAGAATAATAAATGGCAATTCTGCCTGGCTGGATCCGACAAAGGTCAAGGTTATTACATAGATGTCAAGGGTTGATCTGATTGAAGAAGATAGGTGCACATCTTCTGTGAAAAGAATCAAATAATTTCTCAGGACCTGTAAGTGCATAGTTAGCCTTTCTAATAAAATAGAGAGCTTTCTGCACTGTTTGGATTTCTCATGCCCATTAACTTTGTTCCTTGGTGCTTCAGTCTTAAAGCCATCTTATTCAAGGGCCAGCTGACAAAGAGAAAGCTTGTGCCAACGTTAAAAGCAAGTCATTAACGATATCTTAGAAATCATATCCAGCTCACTGAGTTTTTAGTGCTCAGCTGAAGTGTACGGGAGAAGTTTAGTCATTGGGTCATTCATTTACAGTGTGGACTAATAATAATCCCTTGACATATATAGAGTGTGGTGTCGTTAGCTCATGGAGTTCTGCAAGATTATTATCTATTAGTTATTGTTAGATCTCATGCAGGCAAAGTCATTATAATGGTAAGTCATGTAATCGAATCTATTTTTAATGTTAAGAGTTCTGCCAGCAGTCCTATGCTGATAGACGCTACCACAGTGGAAGATATTCCACTACTGCTCTACAGAAAAAAGTATGGTGTGTTTTTAAATGTTTATTTAACAAATAATATGAATGGCCTGGAGAAAATGCCAGCTTTGTGATTTGAGTGAACTGAACAAGTTGGTTGTTCCATTTTCCTCAATTTCATCTTCTTGATATGTTCTCATGTGGTCATTGTCTTGTTGGAAGGTTTCAACTTTTGGAATTTTTGACAGAAGGCTTCCGATTCTTATCAGATACTGTCTGTTACACCAAATAAGGAGGCTGGCCATTGGTTGAAAATTGAAAGGGAGTTCTCATAATGTTCAACGGATTTCAACAAAACGAGCCAATCAGCTTGCTGGTTACGTTGTGAGCGGAGGAACCCCTCCCCCTCCCCTACCCCATTGTGAAGATCTGCGTAAGTATAATAACCCCAACAAGTAAAAAAAAAATGCATTTTTGAGCCAAATGCTACAAAGTATTCATGAGGTTTTCATCAGACTTTAAAGGGTTTTATGACCTTTGAAGGACTTTCAGAGGACTTTTCTTCTCATTCACAGAGATAGAAGCCTGGTCTTATATGACTGGAAATAACTGTCTGGCAGTATTGTAACTCTCAGCATGTCCAGAAATCCATGTCCTTGAGTGGTGGCTTGAGTAGTTGTGTAGGCCTATCTGGATATTACAGTTTTTCATTAATACCAGTAACAAAGTGAGTACCAACACAGGTCTGAAAAACAAGGCAATTCCAAAATCCTTGACATCTTTGTTTGGTAAAAGAAAAACCAGTTTCATTCTAATGCAAATTAACAGGGTTGTAAAACCAAATCTGGACAACAACATATACATACACATACTCTAGGTGTGATAATAATAATAATAATAATAATAATAATAATAATCTTTCATTTAAGGGGCAGTGGTGGCTCAGCGGTTAGAGCTCCGTGCTATCGATAACAAGGTTGTGGGTTTGATTCCTGGGCTCAGCAAGCTGCCACTGTTGGGCCCTTGAGCAAGGCCCTTTACCCTCTCTGGGTGCTGGAGTTGGCTGCCCACCGCTCTGGGTGTGTGTGTACTCACTGCCTCTAGTTCACTAGTGTGTGTGTTCACTACCACAGATGGTAAATACAGAGGACACATTTCGCTGTACACTGTACAGTGACAAATACATGTACCTTTACCTTAATAATCTTTCTGGTCAGCAATTTCACTAAACAATTTTACAAACTAAATTCTCTGGTTCTCAAAATCTTTAGTGTAAAAGTAAAGGCATTAGCAGAATTATGTTATAAAAAATATGCAAATTCCAAATATTTATATCATATTTAAACTCATATTTAAACTGTAGAAATGAAATTTGAGAGGAAAAGGCTAGCTAAACAAAAACTCAGTCTGGAATTCAGTCTAAAGAAAATGTTTGCAGGTTTTCACTCAGCAAGAAAATTTCAAAGAAGACAAAGGGACTTTTGCTGGGAAGTGTAGGTTTTACTCCTCTGTCCACCCTTAGTCTGAGAGATGTTTAATTGTGTATAAAGGCCAAATCTGCTCCTCTATGATCTGTACAGTAACATTCTCCCTGAACTGAACTGACACTCTAGAAACTGACCAATACAGTAGCCCACCACAGGGCAGCTCTTGCTCCTCAAAGTGAAATCCTCTCATCCTTATAGGAACAGCCTCAGCCTTATCCCTGACCGAGCTCAGCACCAAACACTCCTTCAATCCATTATACATGCCTGTGGACAAATAAGACAAAAAAACAGCAGTGTGTGTGTGTGTGTGTGTGTGTGTGAGAGAGAGAGAGATACACCTTAATGTTTTTGGAAGCTGCAGTGAAGTAGACTAGTTGGAAGATGTCAACCTCACTAAAGCCACAGTGATATGATATCAGTGCATTCGAGCAACTTCTTTTGCCACTGCCACTGTATAAAGAAGGCCTAAACCGAAAGTGCGGTTCACAGAGGGACACTGTGGTCACACATTTGGATGTTCTCCAGACATATTCCTCTGTGGCTTTTCCATAAAGCCATGGAAGATCCCTTCAAGATCCAAACAGCTGTTTTTAGAGCCCTTTTCTCTCCTCTGGCCTGATAAAGGTCAGTGTGCTTGTTAGCTCTCTGCAGTAATAAACATGGCTTCCCTGAAACACTGGGAAACAGTGAGCTGAGCGCTTACACGTCTACGCTTTAATCAGTTCGGCTTGTCAGCCTCTTGCTGGCTTCCTTTTGCTTATCTGTTCCTGGCGATGGATTGAACAACAAGAGACATTTAAAGAGCGATGATAACATTTAATCCTCCACTCTTATTCTAACACAGCCAGACAGAAGGAAATGGAGAGGGAGACACCATATGGCTTTGATTCAGAATATGACTACGGCTGCAAAATACCGACCCTGCAATATATAAACCATGTAGAACTTTTGCTCAAATACATAAATTAACAGCCTCTCTCTCTCACACACACACACACACATACCCAAACACACGAGGACATGAGCACACAGTACAACAGGATACAATACGATACTATTGGCATTGGCTGCTCAGATGGCCGACTATTAACTACAGTCAATATACACTTGGAGTTTGGTGAAGCTGTTACTGGTGAGGTGACTATTGATTACCTCAACATACTGTAGTGCATTACATTTGTGTGTATTACAATGACACATCTGAATTGTTTAACCCCTTGGCCCACCAACGGGCCGAAACTTTTATCACACACTTTTATTATCAAAGATAATAAAACACCTCGCCAGTTTGCACAGAAGTCCTTGTAGTTACTGAATAATACACCTTTGTGTGCAATAAGACTCAGGGTGTTAAGGGGTTAGAGCCCAAAATCTGTATTTTCTTTCTAATTAGGTTAATCTTTTTCTTGTGGTACAAAGTACTCTGTATCAATAGCATACCATTAATAAATAACCCTTAAACTTTACCACAGCTGTCCTCTTTTAGTGTAACCTGGGACGTGCTAATCTTGGGGATTGGCACCTTAACCAGTCAAAGGGCTCCCAATGCTGAAACCCATAATACTCACACTATTGTGTTTTCTCTCATCTAGGCCAAAATACAATGCAGCATTATTGAGACATCTGCTCATTCAGTGTTTCTTCTGAAATCAATGGGTATTAAAAAGAGGTTATCCTGCTACTTCTGTTGGAGTAACTGTCTCTACTGTCCAGGGAATGCTGCTTTCTACTACATGTTGGAGCATTGCTGTGATGATCTGAGAAGAGCATTAGTGAGGTCAGGATGTTGGATTTTCACCACCTCACCTCATTCCAAAAATATTGGATGGAGCACCTTCCATCATTCCAGAAAACAAAGTTCCAGTGCTCAACACCTTGTTGCTGGGTGCTTTATTTCACTGTCTAGCCAATACCAGGCATTAGCCATGATGCCAATAGGTTCATAGAGTCTTATTTTATTGGCAGTACATCTCTATAGGGAGTAGACAAGTTGTGTGTGTGTGTGTGCATTTACACAGCAGTGGGTGCCACCTAAAGTAGCTGAATGCATTCATTAGAAGTGGTGTCTACAAACATGTGCTAATGCATTTGGACACTGGAACATCAGTGCTGCTGATAATAATAGCAATGTATTTTCCTCCAGTAATTATTGACATTACCTAATCCTATTATATATTTGGTGCAGAGTCAAGCCTCTTACTGTTCGAACTGCCGCCGGTCAACCAACGCGCTGCATACCCGGCATCCACGCACCAACCCGCAGATGCCAGTGACGGCCAGCACCGCAGCGAAGCTATGTGGGGAGAGAGTGCCATCTACCCACCCTAAAGAGAGAGAGCAAGGCCAACTGTGCTCTGTCGGGGCCTCGGCTCATAGGATTCGAATCATTCTGATCATAGTGATAGCGCCTTAGTTCGCTGGACCACTGAGGGCTCTTTTTAGTATGTTTTTTGTATGTCTTTTTAATGATGTTACACAGCAAGGACAGCTTCCCCCATGCTAGTTTGGCAGCAATGGCAGGCATGTTGTTAGGGTTCTTTGAGTGCTACCTTTGTGGGGCGACAGGACTCCAACTCCCTCACTTTTTCCAGAGAGATACATAGGGTGAGCCACCCTTTGATATGTTTGTTCCATATTCTGTTCTTCTGTGAAAAAAAAGCATAATTTCACAAAATCTGAGCTGGTTAATAATTAAAATAGTCCTTAAGTTACAAAAAATGATGACCTCTTTATTTGCAGTCCTATTATTTCTTGTTTCTGCTTCAGAAGTCAATAGTCAGATATCAAATAGTAGAGATGAAGCTCCATCCCAGACAGACTCACATGAACAATCAAAACATCAAGGGTTTGCAGGCAGTAACAATAGTAATAATTCCTGGAGCATCTGTTCTTTCTCTCTTTTTTTCACCCAGAGAGAGAGAGAGAGAGAGAGAGAGAGTGAGTGTGTGTTGGAAGCCCCGTTATAAATGGGGCTGAAAATGTGGCCCGTCTTTTGAAAACTGCAATTTCTGCAGCAGTGGGCTTTGCTTTGCCCTTCAGAAGGAATGAACGGTTCACAAAATTGATGTGTGTTTCCAGCCGACACATAACAAGGCCACATCTAACAAAAATACTGAAATTGGACAGTTTTATCAGACTGTCTGAATTTATTTTTAACTCCTTTGGATGAGAAAAACAACCCTATCAGGTCAGTTAAAATCACCATTACAGTTGGTTAAAAAAAGAATAATTAACTTTTTAATCTTGACTTCTGAAGCTGAGAATGATCTAAAGGCATGGACCACATTTTTACACACAAATTTATACCTAAACAAATGTATAGAATTGTGTTGTATGATCCACTGCCAAACATCTATATCATCTATGACATCCTCTTCTCATCATCTTCTACGTATAAAAAAGTGCAAGTATTGAATCTGCTATTTTCACTGAAATGCTCCCTCTGCTTGTGTCAATAAGCTGTAAGTACAAATTAATTAACCTGAAAGGTTATGGGTTAAAGTAGTTTGTACATATACTAAACCTTCAGTACCAACATTAAAAGGTTAGTAAATAATAAACATCCCTAGCAGCCCAGTCCTTGATCCTGGTGCTGCCATTGCAGGCTTATTATTCAAATATTAATCTTAACAAATATTGCCTCTTCAGGCCCTGGTTTTCCTGCCTGTACTTTTTTTTCTTCAGTACATTTACTTTTGTATATGTTTCTTTAGCCTCACCCTTTGATTACACCACCAAACAATTACCCTTGTATACCCGTTTGTCTCCCTGTAGTCCTGTGTCACCCTGTGTTATAAACCCATTTATTAAAGTTTAAAGATTTAAACCTGGTCATTAGGGGTTTAAATGTGTTCATTGAGAGTTAAGGTATTAAAAATGTGTTTAGAATTAATGGCTAAATTCTGTCCTTACACTTTGAGTTAAACATTTTCATCAGTTTAATTTCACATGTTTAAATCTGTTCATTCAAGTCTAAGGTGTTAAATATGTTAATCAGAATTGAAACTTGGTCTTTAGAGTTTAAGTCTATTTATCAGTATTTAAGTGGTATTTAATAGGTTTTAAAAAGTTACAATTGTTCAATAGAGTTTAAAGGGGTAAATGTGTTTATTAAAGTTTAAGGAATTAAACCTGTTATTTAGTATTGTTGCAGAAAGGCTTATTATACACTGAGGTGTATTATTTAGTAACTACAGGGATGTCTGTACAAACTGGTGGGGCTATTCTTTGCTAACAGAAGTATGTAACAACACTTTTGGCCTGACAATGGACCATATGCTGTTAAAACTGTATTTTCTTTGGAGTTTAAATGATTAAACTTGTTCATCAAAGTTAAAGGAGTGAAACCTGTTCATGAAAATTGAAAGGGTGAAACCGGACAATTAGTGTTTAAGACGTTTTAATACACATTCAATGGTTAAACCTGGTCATAAGATTTGAAAGGGTTAAAGCTGTTCATATACATTTAAGGGTTAAACATCTTTGAAAGATTTGTTCAAAAGGTTTAAAAGTGCCATACACCCTTGGGTTAAAGCTGATCAATACATTTTAAAGAGATAAAGCTGTTCATATATGTTTAAGGGTTAAAGAGATTAAATGGAATTTAAAGAGTTAAACATTTTTATTAATGTTTGTTAGAATTTAAACCAGTTTAGTAGTGCTTATTAGTATTAGGATGTTAAAACTACTCATCAGCATTTAAGGGTAAACCCTGTTTAATAGAGTTTTAGGGGTTAAACCTGTTCAGAGATTTGAAAGAGTACAACAGTTCAACAGAGTTTTAGGGGTTAAACTTGATAAGTAGATGTTGAAGAGTAAAACGGTTTAAAAAAAAGTTTTAAGGGTTAAACCTGTTCAGTAGATTTTAAAAAGTAAAACTGTTTAATATAATTTTAGGGGTTAAACTTCTTCAGTAGATTTTAAAGAGTAAAACTGATTAATAGAGTTTTAAGGGTTAAACCTGTTCAGTAGATTTTAAAGAGTAAAACTGTTTAAAATCTACTGAAGAGGTTTAGCCTCTAAAATTCTATTAAAGAGTAAAACTGTTTAGTAGAATTTAAGGGTTAAACCTGTTCAGTAGATCTTAAAAAGTAAAACTGTTTAATAGAATTTAAGGGTTAAACCTGTTCAGTAGATTTTAAAGAGTAAAACTGTTTAATAGAGTTTTAAGAGTGTAAAAGGTTCATATCAGTAACACTGTGCTGTATTCTCTCTTCAGTATCTGCACTGATGAAGCTCATGCTGCTCTTCTGCTGGAAGGCTGAAATTGAGCTTTAAATTATTACTGACTGCAGCATCTGTGGATGCAAATATGACGGCTGTAGCGATTATGTGCTGCATTCTGGGTCTGTGAGGTCCGTCAGATTTAACACAGCACTGATCTCACAGCTGGGGGGGCTTAGTGTCAGAGAGAAATTTGCCCGGACGGAAGAAAGAGCGAGAACGCTGAAAAAAAGCAGAGTGCCCTCAAAGATCCTATTTTTTCGCTAAAATTAGTGATTTCCATTATAGCTGTTAATCTGGTGGGCTGGTAGAGCTGCTTTAGGCTGGAGAAGCTGTCTGTCAGTGTGTTAGGAGCGTTAGGAGCTTTAGCATGTGGAGGGTTTGGGCTGCGAAATTGCAGTTAGCTGCCCGCACTGATCTAACAGAGCGGCATCCGGAATATCAGCAGGACATGCTGGAAATCAGAACATCCTCCATGGGGGCATGAGAACACAGGAAATCTAACACATCAGCCTCAACTGCTAAGTCTTCTAAATTACATTCCCCCAAATGTACAGTTTCACTTAACACAGCCATCTTGATGCCTGAATGTCCGTACTAACCGTGCGTCTGTACCTATTCAAGTCCATTACAGATTACTTAATAACTCAACATGGTTTAAGGCTTTAAATGTGCAATGATCTACTGAATGCCAGCTCAGTGCTAACTGCTGGGGTTTAAGCTTTAGGATTGGGCGCATCAACAATACTGAGGAAATATCGATACTTCTGATTATGATGTTTCTATTGGAGAATCAGTCACCACATGTTTTCTTTAAAATTGCCCAAGAATGGAAAACTGTATTTCCCAAAACACTGGAGAGCAGCACAATACCTGCAGACTCTAGTCATGGGAACATGGGTTGCTAGATGAAGCTTTGTCTGCGCCAGTGCCCATAGAGGGGGAGATCCAACTCGGCATGTGATAACGTGAAAGCGGGTGGGTATCTGTCCTAGCCTATAAGCTAATTTTGGCCTTTTTTATCAACTCTTTTTTCCAATGTCTGCTCCCTCGAAAGCAAACTTGACTACCACAGCTTGACAGGGCTAGGGGCGTAAGAAAATAACGATACATCAAAGTATCATAATATTATATCTTGAATTACTGTATCGATTCTCAAAAACACAGTAACAAAAGAGATTGTTGGCAGACAGTGGTTAATTCTATGCTATGTTTAACCCTGTGTTTAATGTTTTTACATATGATAATTTATATGTTTTATACATATGATAGTGTTTTTATTTCCTAAAATAACATATGATAAAAAACACAATATATTGTCTTGCTTACTGTATCACAGTACATCGCAATATACTGAATCGTAACCTCTGTATCACCAAGTCCTTGCCAATGCACAGCCTTACTAAACATACATCAGAAGGAAAAAGCTGAGAGGATCATCGGAGTCTCTCTCCCCTCCGTCATGGATATTTACACTGCCCGTTGCATCCGCAAAGCAACCAGCATTGTGGATGACTCCACCCACCCTTCACACAGACTGTTCCCCCTCCTGCCATCAGGAAGAAGGTACCGCAGCATCTGGTCCAACACAACCAGACTCTGCAATAGCTTCTTGCCCCAAGCCATCAGACTTCTCAACTCCAGAGACTGAACTGATATTTTTTTCTGTTCCATGCACACACACACACACACACACACACACAAACACTCTCTCTCTCTCTCTCTCTCTCTCTCTCTTTCTCTGTCTCTCTCTCTCTCTATCTCTCTCCCTCTCTCTCTCTGATCTCTTTAGCTTGCTAACAGCAAACTGCACTGAGAGAACACCATACAGTAAAACTCAGCAACTTAGTTCCAGAGGTCCAATAGGTGACTTGAACCAGAGCTTATCATTTTTTTCATTTATATATATATACACACATACATAATCCCTTCATAAAATGGAATCAGCATGTTTTATTTTGATTTGTAAAACTGTATCTGGGCATTTCTATTTCAAATTTTAAATTACTTAGTCAAATCATGGCCCAGTTCTGGTCTCCACTTTCATCCAGCTGCCTTCTCATTGAGGAATGACAGCGATGACTTTGTCTGGGTTCTGGAACAAAGCTAGAGCAGGCCAAAGTAGAGTCAGTTTTGGATCCAAATGGAAATGCTGAAATGAACATTTCAGGGGCTAAGCTGCTGCGTTCTGATGTCCCAACGTTTCAACATAGCTGCTGTAGAATTGTTTTAGGCTTCAATACACTTACTATTGTCGTAACTGACCCATAAGCACTCTATCTGGGGTGTATTTGGCTCAGAATAATCGAATCTTTCTTCTTCATTCTTCTTTATTCTCCATGTACCAGGTATATGAGGCACTTCTTGGTGTACATGTCCAACATAAAATAAAACATAAAAAATAAAGAAAGAAATAGCCTATAGATAAACATGCTGCAAGTAAAGGAGATTGTATTACTTTTCCTTCCACCCTCTCCCTCTACTTCATGAACACATAGACAGCTATTAGATTAATGTTTTGTAATGGCAAATAATTGCATAGTTTCACAGTCATTTTTTATATACCAGTTTGTTTAACATTAAAAGGTAATTCTTAATGTCCACATTTTTACTTTTCTTCAATTGTGAAGAATGCCAGTGTTGACACACACAGAAGCACTTTTAAAAGTATTTGCATTGGTGTTAGAATCAGAACATTCAGCCTTGGTATACTTTGTTTCGGGCTAAAGAGAAAATAAGCATATCCCTAATAAGCTTTTAATTTGCAGAGCTGAGAACTAACAGAATACATGTAACTCCATTACATAATCAGGATACAACTGTATTAAAAGACAGTAAAGAGACTGTAGATTACGGTTACTTTGCCAGAAGCTTATTAACCACTATCAGGATTACATTAACACTTTCAAGCCTGAACTATTAAACATTTGCCAGTAAAATGTAATTATTTTAAAATATAGTGTTTTATTTTACCTTTTGACTAATTCTTTAATAAATTATTACACTTATTATATTATTTATAAAATAAAAATATTAATATACATATTTATTACATATTACATATGGCTAGGGTCGCCCACCTGAGACGTGGGTTGCCAGTAAATCCTGGCCGACTTGATTGGCAGGGTGAATGTGGACTTTGAGCAGAAACTGGCCTCAACACACCTCAACAGTATGGGGAACCTCTCGTGAAACCTCGAGGTCCCAAACGATACAATTCTCGGCACCCAATGGCAGTATCGAGGCTTCTTAAATACCCCCCTACCACCGGTGTAACTCATGAACATAAAACGAGACACTGAATCAAACACATGAACACAAATAAACCTGAACCGATACGATGAATGAATATTTGGGCCTGTGGGCGGTGGCTCGGAATCACCCCAGGGGAGGGCGCGA
Source organism: Salminus brasiliensis (assembly GCF_030463535.1). NCBI lineage: Eukaryota > Metazoa > Chordata > Actinopteri > Characiformes > Bryconidae > Salminus > Salminus brasiliensis. Next base: position 16,960,687 of record NC_132884.1, on the reverse strand, counting down.
TACAGATACAGTTTTCTTATTTATGTACCTATTCAGATTTTTAAAAATTTATTATGTATTATTATTATCTTTATATTATTTTATATGTAATGTAATAATTATTCAAACACATTCATGTTGCAGAGGTCTTAAAAATATCAATATGATACATTTGGCTTTAAAAGGTTAAAACCACTCCTGTTACTCATGGTGATTTTCTTGAATCTGCTCATCACTACTTTTCTAACTTTCTTCATAGTCAACACATTGTTTTACTGCAGCATGTTGTCTTCCTTCTGCATCCCTTCAGTAAAATGCTTTCTCAGCAGAAATGAGGGAGCATACTGAGGCAAGCAGGAAACTCTCAAAAAAGAAAACATTCCTGCAACAGTGTTTATTATGGCAACAATGTCAATTTAAACTGATGGATTCGAATTAAGATAAGTATGTTTTTTTTATGTGATAAATTTTACATGGTTTCTTTCACTGCTGTTCATGTTGGGTAATGTAGATCTATACTGTAGTTGGAACATCCTAAGTTTAACATAAAAAAATTGAGCCAGGATGAAAAGTTTGCCCTACGTCAATGAAAATGAACCAGACTGAAAACAGCATGGGACTGTCTGATGGGCTCAAGCAGGTAGGAATTCATTCCATTGAGTGCAGTTTGATGAGAGGTTCCATACACACAAAGATGATAAGAAAGCTTTAGAAGAAGAGGGAAGCTTTAAGCTAGACTTTAAAAAAGAAGGAGAAGGGGTGTCTTTGATACTGAAAGATCTGCCGCAAAAAGTAACCGGTTTATAGGGTGGTGTCACCAAGAGACCAGTACCGGAAGACTTCAGGGAGTAGGCAGGACTGTAAAAGAGAAGCATATCAGAAATATAGGGGAGTGCTAGGCCATTCAAGCCTTTACTATGTGTCAAGAACAAGAGCTTAAACTGAATACAAAATAAAATAGGGAGCCACTGCAACTGTTGTAGAACTAGGGAGATTTGAACTAATGGATGTAAGCTGTAAGATAATATTTCAGCAAGGGGTGGGATACAGATGTTAGCTTTTATATATGCATATGTGGTTAGAAGTTTAAATACACTCATCATGGGCATCATGGAGGTCATGGCAATATTGGATATTTACTGATTTCTTTGAACTGTACTAGAATACATGGAGAATACATGATATGCTGTGAGCTATAGACAAAGCTAAAGCAAGTTCTGCCTGGAAACGTTCCGACATTCTGGCCTATTTCCATTTTAATTCAAAATCATGAAATCATGGGAATCCCTCAGGCGAGGACAGTGGATTGGGCGAGGGTAGTGGATCTGATGAGGGCTGTTGATCTGATAGTTTTAGGTTATGCTAAAGAACTGAGGTAGTCGTCCTTCATTATTCCATCCACTTTGTTCAATGTTGCTATTACTATCATGCTTAACAGTTTACAACATGTTGCAACAATGGGAAAGTCCGGTGAGCTCAGAGCAGATCTGAGAAGAATGATTACAAGTTTACATAAATCAAATAACTGTAGATCCAAAATTATTAGTTCAAACATAAGTTGTTGCAAATGTAGATACACATTGTAGCCACTCTGTCACTCTCTGTCAAGCTAGAACTTAAAGTATCTGAATTAGTATTAGAATCCGAACATTAGGCTTTGTGTCAGACTGAAAAGAAACTTTGCATATTCCTAATAAGATTGTATTACTTGCAGAGCTGAGAAGTAACAGAATACATGTAACTGCATTACATAATCAGGATACAACTGTATTAAAAGACTGAATTAGCTACATTGTCAAAAGTAGACCACTATCAGGATTACAAGTACAAGTTATAGCCACTCTGTCACTGTCTAAAGTCAAGCAAGTTTTACATCGCCATAGATGAAGAAGATGAAATCCAAGGAAGAAGCCTCATGTTTTATGGTCAGTTGAGACAAAAAAGTTAGAGTATGAGTAATAGTGAGGCATTTCCCAAGAACACACTACCAACTGCTAACCCTAACCTTAGACATAGTAGAAATTCTAGTGAAATTCTTACTGTTTCTACATGGGTTTCCATTTGTTAATTCTTAAACCAAATGCTAACCTAATTGGTCAAATTGCCAATTGCAGAGAGATTGAAAAGTATATTGTGGTTTATTGAACCAAATGCTGCATGTTTAGAAGGAGAGGGATCCTTACGGCACCTGAGTCACTGGCATCCAGATCATTAAGGACATTAAATAGCACTCTTTCAGATGAGAACAACTGTAGGTGGGGGGCTACCACCTATTCTTGCATTTTTGCTATGGAAAAGAGGTTAAAGATAAGCCTATAGTGGTCAAGTGGGGTTTGGTTGAGACCGGTTTTAGAAGATCAGGAATGATAGCAGCAGTTTTAAGACCAGTCACCAAAGACATGTTAATGAGATGACAGATGGGGCCAGATATATAAAAAAAGACACCTCTTTAGAAGGGAGGTAGGAGCAGAATCAAGCTGGTAGGATTGGAGCAGGATTAGCAATAAATTCATAGATGAGGTCAGGCTGAGAAAGAGAAAAATCAGACAGTGATGTAATCAAAGAGTTGAAATAGGTACACTGAGGAAGAAGGTGAGGAGGCCTTAAAAAGTTCATTAATAGTAGAGAAGAGGGTTTTTTAGGTGTCTAGTACTATTGATGAGAGAAGAAAAATATAGCGAATAAGCAGTATTTAGAGCAGCACTATACTTAGAATTATACAACATACGGTCTGAGTAAGCTATTTGGGAACAGAGAGACCAGTTTTCTTATATGGGCTCTCAAGTCGCAAACTAGCAGTTTTTAAAACATGGAGCTCAGGAGTAAACCAGGGTGAAGAACGATCGGAGGAAACCATTCTGGTCATTAGAGGGGCAGTCTGATTAAAGATGTCAGATAAAGTGTTTTTATAGACAGAGAGAGTATCATCGGGGCAGAAGAGCTGAGAGACCTCAGGCAGAGATGTGAGAGGAGAAGAAAGAAGAAGAGCAGAGGATCAATAGTCTTAATATTGCAAAAAAGAGACAGATGACTTCTTACAAGGCATGGAAATTGAAGCATTAGCAGTATATAATTAAACGGTTATTGAAACTGAAAGTTATCTTTAAGAAGTTTGTCATCAGAGACACCAACTGAAGGTCCATTGACCGAGGTGATATGTAGGACAGCTGAAGCTCTGAAATCCAGAGTTAGTCCAGTGACCAGGGGAGTGTAGAGGCAAATCAACATGTTGTAGTTAAGGCGGTAGACAAGCTTAGTTAATTGACTAGCTTAGGTAAAGTTCAGCTGTCCAGTATCAGCATTATCAATCTGGCTGATTAGGTCAACTGGTTGATCAGCATGACCAAACTGGTTGACTAGTTTGACCAAGCTTAACCATGTTGGTAGGCCAGTTGAATAATAATAAAAATAAATAAAAACATACCCAATGCTAGTGAATTTAACTAGCTTATTTGCCAGCATGTGTTTTTGTCAGATCTTGCATTGTACCTTGAAAATTGGCTTAACATGTAGCGAAACCAGCTATATGGTTTTAGATGGATTTTTCAGCAAGACTGATGCTCTGGGAACTAGACTAATGACTTAAATTAAACAACAAAGACACATTACCTGGTTAGCCACCCAGATAACTTGAGTTGTGGTAGATTTCCAAATTTAGGGATGCATATCTGGCAGGCAATAATAATGCTGGTGTCATGCATAGGGTTGTGTGGGATAACAATTTAATTTGATTTGATTTGATTTGATTCGATTCGATTTGATTCAATTCATCTGTCGTTATACTAATATAGAGTTGCACAAGCCAACATAACACAGTTAGACTAAATCTCCAGTGCAGAACAGGTAGGACACAAGCCAATAGTGTAAGGTCAATAGACAAGACACGAGACAGGGTGCATAGACACAATGCACAACACAATATAAATACAGTAAATACAAAAATATGAATATGCATGAAGGCTAGGTGATTAAGATGCACTATACTGTTACTGCACTAGTAACAGTAAAGTGAAAGAAATATGTAGAGCAGTGATGTGTTATGCGTGTAAATGAAGAGTAAAACAGGAAGTTCAGGAGTGGATGTTAAGGTAGACCAGTCTTGTTGTAAACAGCATCTCGTACGTAAACAAGGTGCACAGTGCAGGACTGTAGTATAGCAGTATAGCAGCTAGTGTTTGGGTAGGGAGAACAGTACATATTATAGAGAGGGAGTTCCAGTTAACGTGCCAAGAGCTTACATTCCCTGAGCTAGTGGAGCTCAGTGTGGGCATGATGAGTGAACTGGAAGGATCAGAGTAATCAGTAGCAGTCTGTGTATGTGTGTGTGTGTGTATTCAGGTTGAGGTTGGTGTTAACAGCACGCAGGAAGAAACTGTTCTTGAATCTGGTGGGCCTGGCTCTGATGTTCCTGTACCACTCATGTACCTCTTTCCTGATGGCAGAGATTGAAACAGGAAGTGGCTGGGGTCAGTGTGGTCAGAGGAGATGCTGATAGCTTTCCTACGACATCTCTTGTTGTAGAGGTCCTGTATGGATTTTAGCAGCTGCAGTGATGTACTGGGCAGTTTTCACCACTCTCTGCAGGGCCTTGTGTTCAGCAGCAGTGCCGCTGCTGGACCAGATGCAGCTAATACAGCTGTTATGGCAGGTTGACTCTCCTCAGCCATAGGAGGAAATAGAGGCACTGGTGGGCCTTCCTGACGATGTGTGATGTGTTGAGCGAGCAGGTGGCATCCTCAGATATGTGGACACAGAGGAACTTGAAGCTGCTCACTCTCGCCACTGCCGTCTCCTGGATGCTCAGGGGTTTGTGCAATCGGCTTCCCCTCCTAAGTCAACAATCAGTTCCTTGGTTTTGCCAGTGTTGAGGGAGAGGTTATTGTCAGTGCACCACACTGCAAGGAGCTTCACTTGCTCCCTCTATGGTCCCTTTGTGATATCACCAATCAGTGACTTTCCACAGTGACCCCACACTCTGAGGCTCTCTTAAATGCACATGGAAAACATGATTCTGGACTTCAGAGAATACAAAAAATGCTCACTTGTTTGCCTCCATACTTAAGAAAAAACACAAAACCTTTTTTTCTCCACTGAGTTTAATAGGATTTGACAAGTCATCAATCTGTAATCGGGTTCATGCCCATTCACTTGCCTTTCTGGATCACATCAAAGATTTTTTTTTTTTTTTTGCTTTTAAGTGTGTGTTTGAGTCTGCAACAGGATATGGTCTCTGGCAAACCCCAAACACACATTCTCAGCTGTGCAGTGCTGCTAGAAATCATGTGCTAAACTTTGCTGGCATTCTCCAGATATCAGAGTTTGAGGCCTTGCTCAGGCAGCCAGTGTTCATCTCCAGTAGATGAAAGCACCGCAGGGGGTTCAAATGAAAGTGTAAAGGATAAAGGATAAAGGTGCACGTATTCGTCACTGTACAGTGTGGACTGTACAGCGAAATGTGTCCTCCGCATTTAACCCATCTGGTAGTGAACACACACTCACACACACACACGTGTTAGGGGCAGTGAGTACACACACACACCCAGAGCGGTGGGCAGCCAACTCCAGCGCCCGGGGAGCAGAGAGGGTAAAGGGCCTTGCTCAAGGGCCCAACAGTGGCAGCTTGCCGAGCCCGGGAATCGAACCCACAACCCTGTTATCGATATCCCGGCGCTCTAACCGCTGAGCCACCACTGCCACTGTGTAAATGTGCTAAGCAGCTAAGACTTCTAGCTACCCTTTTCAGATCGACCATACCCCTGCTATTCTTATCCACCGTTTACTCAGTTGACAACAACATGGACTTTCTCAGTCTCAGACAGACTGTGAGGGAGTGCTGCGTGGTAATGCTGACTGAATCGTGGCTCGATGACAGCATCCCTGACTCAGCAGTTCAACTAGACGGCCTAACCTGCTTCCGTGCAAATAGAGACCTGTTGTTTGGGAGAACCAGGGAAAGGGGGATGTTTGTTTATCTGTACAGGTTGGTGTACCAATGCTTCTGTCATTTCTGTTCTGTCAGTATCGAAGTTTAAGGTATCTCTGGCATCTCTGAGCCTATTTACACTAGCTTGGAATATTTTCAGAGTGAACAGCAAAGCACTTTTGTTAGTTGCATCTGCTAAATGCCACAAATATAAAAGTAAATGTTCTGCAGCTGTGGAATACATAAAGTATCCAAGAGAACATTGCATCATTTTCATAATTGGTGTTTACATTATGCTGTGTGCCATTGTTAGAGACATGCTTGGGGCTCTCAGCTCAGTACAGAACAAGCATACTGAGATACTCATTATTGTCATGGACGATTTTAACCACGTTAACCTCAAGGAATATACTACCCAAATTTTATCAACATTTCTCCATTTAAAAAAAAAAAGAAAGAAAAGAGGACACACCGGGCAATGTTTACACAAGCTTCTGATCATCAGAAGGAGTGGTATTAGCTCTGCTGGAAAGCTTAATTTTAATTGATCAGAGCATGTTTAAGCATGCTGCTACATGTTGAGGCCATACTTTAACTGACTGATGTTGAGACTACTCTAACTGTCACTGCACAACCAAAGTAGAAGCCCAGGCTAAGTGCTGAGATCAGGAACAGATGAAAAAGCAGTGCTCCGATAGCCATGACCAACCCTAACATCAGCATAGGGACAGCCGAGGGCTCCTATGCAATACAAATTCAAGAACATTTCACACCCTGCAAGTGCACATCACAAGCAACCTGGTCCCTAAACAGAAAGGCCCAGCATATAACATATAAGGAAAGCCTGCAGCACCAGGAAGGATCTTTTTAACCCTTCACATGGACCTCTCCGACTGGATGGACTCTACAGAGCATTGAGGCCAAGTCTTCTAGACTGCTGAACAGTTCTGCCTGATGGACTCAACTCCCTTACGCCTGTTCCTTACTTTCATCTACTGCACTACCTGCTGTGCCCAGTCTCTTTGCATAAGATATATCACACTAAATTCTCTTTACAGACACTTCTGCAATGTCTAGACTTAGGAAACTGATCCAAGAAGCTGCTAAGTACTGTTACTTTCTACCAGTGTGCGATAGTAAAATGCATGTATAGTAGCATTCCCCCATTCTCCTCATCCACTGTAGTCTGTCCAGTCTCTGTACTGTGCATGGTGGCTGAATAGCATTACTGTCACAAAATAAAACATGTATCTCCAATTTTACTGGCTTTTGAAATCATGTAAATTTGGCAATTCTTTATAATGTGCCAACATTTTATAATGAATGGGCCAACAGAACTTCAAAATGACTGGGAATAAAATCTTTTTTTACATTGACTTCTTTTGAAAGTTAGGGGACGCTTTGAAGTTACCAATTTATTGTTTTGGGTTTGAATTTATCCCCTGTATTTATTTGTATTTAATGTCTGATTGTCTGCTTTTGTGAAGGGTAGCACCATGTCCTGGAGGAAGTATATTTGATTCTTCACTCAACACTTAAGAAGGACAGAGAACATGAGATGTTGACTTTGACTTTTCTCCCAAATCATGCGAATCACAAGGCTGTTAATAAGAGCAAATATTAATTTTGCTACATGCGAACTGTACTGCTGTACACTGGAAAAGACTGGCAACATTAACGCAACAAACCAGTAAGCTTTGTCAAATGACAATAGTTACGTTTCTGTGACAGTAGAAGAGCAGGATGCATGAACTCTATACTAGTTTAATTCCGTCTCACTGAGCAAGCAATAGGTCCAGCACTCACTCACATCTTCTCATCACCTGCTTTCACACTGACCACAGTTCTTCTCAATTCCACTCTATTATTCTACTGATGTTCTATTATCTGTTGTGCTATCCGGTGTCAGCCAGAAGGGGTTTGGTTTCTCTTATGCATCTTGGTTACTCTCAAGGTTTCTTCCACTTCATCTAAAGAGTTATGTTTATTATTAGAAGTCACTATTGTCTTGATCAAAAGGGCTTGGGCCCAGACATCTGTAAAGTTGCCTTGTCACATCTGTTGAATTGAATTAAGTTCATTAGTTTGAAAAACATTTAAAAGTCTACTTTTGTGCAGTGTCCTTCCAATATGCCTGGGAATTTGGGAGAAAAGTGTACACAGCAAAATATATAAAATTTTGAAAATGTTTTTGCTTTACCACAGGGCGCAAAAGCGGGGATTTTTGAAAAGATTCAAGTTCTGGAACCTCACTCATTTCTGCTGTTTAGAAGTCCAACTAAGACCAGGAGTTCCTCTCATGGGCCTAACTCCAACTACTAAATGTAACATGACTAGGTCTATTTGGAAAGAGAAATCGGTAAATTTGATTTGTCACTTTAAAGCAGCATTATGCATTCTTGCTCCAGGGCTCCCACGGAAGTGTAATTCACTTTTACTCCACTTCATCAAAGCAACAAATTGTGCTTTTAGCCCTCCCCGAATGACTCTCTTTAAACACATGTATTTTTTGACAAAGCTGATAGTGGAAGACCCATGTGGACTGACATGTTAGACTAGTATAGCAGGATTTTACATTAAGATGTGGCTTATGCAGCATTACGCAATTCTCACAAGTGTGGTCCTGCCCCCTTCACCAAAGTTACATTGTGCAGAAGCCAGCATGCCGAGACTGGAGAGGAAATATCAGGAGATTTCATTCTCTAAATTACGAGTCAGTGGAGCCAGGGGAGTTGTATTGTGTGTGTGTGGGGGGGATTAGGGACAATTCTGGGGGCCTGTGACTGACAGGGGCCCTGAAAAATGTAATAATTAAGTATTTTTAATTGTTGTGGGGTCCAGTGTCATATCCTCTCATGTGGCCCAACAAATCCCTGAGAGCACCCCTGAGTGGAGCATCAACATGATTCTGAAGCTGTTATTTTAAGGTAAAAATGCTACGTAATGCTTCTGTAAGGGGGCAGTATTACAGATGCTTGTTTATTAACTCAGATATGAAACAGCAGAGAGAGATGCATGGAGAATTTGCTGCGGTCTCTGTTTGACTTTACACTTTTGTTAGCGAAAGAAAGCAGATACAGACGAGCAGAAAACAAAGGCGAGCGGGAATATGAAGGATGGTGTTTATGGAAAAGCAGCCAGGCTGATTTGATTTCCTGTAGAAACTCCTCTTCCCACCAACTGTGAGCAAATGAAAGAATGCCCAGATTATGCAGACATAAATTGTTCTATCTTGCTCTGTTATGTATCACTCTAATGCTATGTGGTAGAGGCCAAGCCCAGTTTCTGTGTGTGTATGTACATGTGTGTGTGTATATAGATTTGACTTCTAGCATTCACAACAGTAATGATATTCTTTTTTTTTGCTCCAAGTCCTTTGAGAATTACTCCAAGAATAAAATTCTCAATGAACATGTTTTCCCTCCTTTCTCCTCCCTTCATCATCCCTCGCCTTTTTCCTGGATGGGGTTCATGTTGTTTCTTGGAGATGATAAACATGTAAACATGAGCTAATATCCATATGCATGCACATACACACACACACACACACATAGTTTCCATTGCAAGCAAATAAAGCAATGCATGCGAAAAAGAAACAGAGGGAGAAATAAATGTAGCTGTGGTGAATTTCCTGCTTTAGATAGGCCAGTAAGCGGATATTAGTAAAACATCAAAATAAAGTAGAATGCTCCTGAAGGGATAATAATGTGGTGCACATGGGGAGAGTATCAGAAACTTATTAAATTTAGGCCGCAAATCTATATTTTGTATCAGCTTATACTTCGCTGAAAGAAAGTCATTATATCCCATGCAGGAAAACTCTATTCCGCAATACTGAATACGGTTAGAACAACATTTTGTGTGTTCAGTAGATTAAAAAAAATGTGATGGCTATTCTCAATAGTAATGACAGACAGGATCTTGTGTGTACGGCTTGATGGGCATAACAGAGGCCTGAAAATACATAAAACCAACAAGTAGATTTATTAAAATAAGGGCAATCAATATATAAGAGAAGTCAGGCCAGGTCAAAACCAGTGTAAGCAGTTAATAATATGTGGGAGTAGACAAAAGGAGAGGTGAGAAAAGAGCAAAGCAAAAAGGGGTCAAAATGCCGAAGAGACAAACAGGATAACCCTTAGTGTCACGACTCCGCTGAGTACCTTGGTGGTTCTGGACTCCATGTCCCAGGATCCCTCGGGTGACTGTAGGAGCGAATATTGATTGTTATACCGTGTGTATGCTCTATAGTTTACTATATAAACACAGACTTTAGTTCAGCCTAGTTGCGAAGTATTGTATCCCTATTCTGGTGAACTACTGAGCGGTATTTTCTGATTGTTTATCCCGTGTATGACTTCTTGCCTTTGTATTTTTGACCTTACTTTTTGTCTTGCCCTTTGGACTTTGCCTTCCGGAAGTGATCCTTGCCTGTTCTTTGACTATGAATCTGGACTATGATATTTTTATTAAAGCCTCTTTTTCATTTTCACTCTGCGAGTGTCTGATTCTGGGTGACATGTTATACTTAGTATAGACTGGTCAAAGACTGGTCAATGGCAACTCTTCACAACTTGTAGTACAAGCAGACAGGTGTATATACCTCTGAAATGATAGCGGGTGAAATATCCTCCAGGACATTTATCAATCATCCATCCATCATGTGGACGCTTCCTCTTGCTGCTTATTGTGTATTCTCTGTGCGACTGAGCACCAAATTGTGAAGCCCGCTCCGGGATGGTTCTGTATGAATACACATAGGCCTACGGTTCCACCCCTACTTATTAACAATGGCACTGTCACAAAACAGCTGTACAGAAGTCCAGACCCAAGACCCACAATAACAACAACAATAATGGCAATAATAATAAAAATAATAACAGTTTCCTTCTACCTTCCAAAAACAAAAACTGGCTGTGGTAAATTGCCCCTAGGTGTGAGTGTGTGAGTGAATGGCTGTGCGTGGTAGCCTGCACTGGACTGGCGCCCTGTCCAGGGGGTATTCCTACCCTTATGGCCAATAATTTCTGGTAGACCTTGACCAGGAAGAAGCAGATAATAGTTCATAATCCAATAAGTAATCTTCACAATATATTAATAATAGTAATCGATGTGAGACAGATGTTTACAATCAAAACCATGCAGACTGGACATCAACAGGAGAAGGGTGGAGACAGAGCAGAGCAGTTAAAAAACACTCTAAGAAAATTACGGCGATGATAATGGTTCCCTGACAGATGTGCTGCAGCGCATTCTGTATTACAGAATGTACTGTTTGTCAGGGAAACCCAGGAATTTAATCCGGAATCAATAAATGTGGAGCAACCCAGCCACTCACGGTTCCTACTACAGCAACCCCCTTACAGTCCTTCAATATTTATTAGCTCTGTGAGCTTCAACAATATGGGCAAAGAATGGCCTTTTTCCTGCTCAACTCTTCCTTTAAATAATACACACAAAGCAGAAACAGCTCAGGGTCAATAGCTCCTGCAACTCATATTTAATTAAGTTTCCCATTAAAACTTTGCAGTGTTTGCTGAACTTATTTCCTTTATGTCACACACGCCCGCATACACACACATTTCCCAGTTTCTATTTAATGTAAATAAAACATATTTCTTGGTCCTTTAAAGTGTCCAAACTCCAATCAAACATTGGATGTGAGGTAAAGCAGGAAAGGCAGTAATTAATTCGTCTCTGAGGCCTGAACACAGCGCTGCAGTAATAAAGTGACTATCGGCTGCTTTTCCCAAGTGCAAGTACAGAGAGCTAATTAAATTAGACTGCCTGCAATATTACACGGCCTGAGCTTTGCCTGTGTGTGTGTGTGTGTTTCTCCATACTGTCAGCAACAAGTGCTGTTGGCCCTAATGAGATTTAGTAAGAGCTTAAGGAAGAGAGAAAAGAGAAAGGAGAGAAGGAAGAGTGTGGGAGTGGGAACTGTCTTCATGAACTCTTTAACACCATAATACAAACTCTCTCTCCCTCTCTCTCTCTCTCTCCCTCACACACACACATACATTGCTTCACACACCTGTAAAGACAGAATGTCTGTGTTTAATCTGGTGGCTTATTTCAGCACCGCAGCCACTAAAAGCAGAGCAGAGATGAGCGGAATGCATAAAAACATCCACCAGTCTAGCCGAGGAGAAGGAGAAAGGCAGCATTAGCATTAACGTTAGCATTGTCCAAGATTCAACAGCAAGAGATCTTATTTTCTCATTTACCGAAGTTATGATCAATATATACTCATATATTAATGCAAATGAATCATAGTCTTTAATCAGTGAGGGCGTGTCAGATCGCAGAATGTTTGGCAGTGTTTTTAAAATGGCATATACTCCCATACCAACCAATTCCCTGTCTAAATTCCAGTAAGAAGCTGAAGAGTAACTCCAGCCTCATTGGTGCAGCCGTGTTTGTTTATATAAATTATAATAAAAATATAACTTTAAGACTTTTTCTGTGTACATTTGGAGATTATGTCTTATTGTTATTTTCAAAACCTGAAATAGTAGAAATACAGAAACTTCTATAAATTAAAGGTACACAAGTTGCAGTTAGTGAGAATTATAGACTAAAACATGTCAAACAACTGTTTTAAAACAAATAAAACTTACTACAATAGGAAATAATCCTAACCCTTACCTTATCGTATCCCTCACCCTAGTGCTAATTCTAACTTTACTAATTTTACTTTTACTTTTCTAATTTATCCTGACTGTAACCATAGTCTTAACCCAAAGCCTGGTCCAAAAGCTTTAGACTAACACTCACATTTTCAAAGGATGAGTAGGACAAGTTGGATGAGAACCTTTTGCAAAGGATGAGTTGGTGAAATGTTGAGAATGTTGGTGAAATATTTTTTTTTTTTTTTGCAGATATTTTACTTATAAAAGGAAAAAAAAATAGGAAAAAAGAGTTGGGCGGTTACTGCTGCTGAAGGGACAAAAACACATTTGACCAATCCACTGCAATAACCATAATGCAATGTATTCAAAACCCTACATTTTCCAAAGACAAGTAAACTGACAGGCAAAGTCACATGTGTAAGTTAGGAGATTTAAAGTTTTTAGCGCTTTAAGATTTGAGGTCCTTATCCATTCTTTTTTATTGTTCTCTGGCTGAAATTTGAACGAGTTTTATGTATTATGTCCGTTTTGAGTCACAAGCCAGTTAACTTGCGACTCTAGTTTGTGTGATTGACTCAAATCCTCATCTCTGACGAGAGGCTCTACATTTTTACCTCAAAGACCCTGTTTACAGCTGGTCAGGTCATGTGTCTTAAGATTAGGATTATATCTGTCAAGCCACATAAAAAGGTAAGTGTAAGCACACCCACGATGCTTTTAAACCAGATACAAATCCCATCTCTCAAACCAATTTAGGAGATAGTCTGAGCCACATTTGAGCCACATGTTAACACATTGTTAACAATCCCAATTGAAAATCAAAACTCCTTCAGAAACATAAACACCAGTAATAATTGCTATGCAGTGGGCAGTGGTGGCTCAGCGGTTAGAGCGCCGGGATATCGATAACAGGGTTGTGGGTTTGATTCCCGGGCTCGGCAAGCTGCCACTGTTGGGCCCTTGAGCAAGGCCCTTTACCCTCTCTGCTCCCCGGGCGCTGGAGTTGGCTGCCCACCGCTCTGGATGTGTGTGTGTGTGTACTCACTGCCCCTAACACGTGTGTGAGTGTGTGTTCACTACCAGATGGGTTAAATGCAGAGGACACATTTCGCTGTACAGTCCACACTGTACAGTGACGAATACGTGCACCTTTACCTTTTTATGAATTTGCATATTGCCTCACATACAGCGCTCAGATTTCAAAGTAGAGATGCATTTGAATCTGAAGAAAAATTTGAAGAAAATATGGCCAAAATCTTATCAGGATACAATCCAGATACTAGTCATAGAACGTGACCAGGTGTAAACGGGAGCCAGGCCTTAGTAATAGCAAAAAAGTCAAGAGCTTGGTTTAAACCCTCTGGAGTTGGCAATCCCACATGCAGGATAAAACTAAATTTCACCAATACACTTAACTCTGCAGGTTTTTGTCCTAAAACATAACAAACACACCCTAGAATCCTTTCAAAAATATATATAGGGTGAAATTCCATATTTTTAGATTGTTGTGAAAACATAAGTAACAATAGGTGCATTTCAGCCTATGAGCAGCATGGTACAGCATGGTAATCTGGCTACTCCTACTGGAGGATTACAAGGCAAGAAAACGTGTGAAAACACCCATTTACTCCAAGGAACACAGATATGTGTAGAAACGCATATGTGGTTTGTTTTCATCCTGAACGCAGGGCTTCGAGAGGCACACTAACGATTCTCAGCTGCATTGAATACAGAGTTCACTCACTTCACTCTCAGCTGTGATGCCTCACAACACACACACACACACACCAGAGCCTGAGGACTGCAGCTCCTTCTCGAATGAAATCGATGAGGACAGCGAGGGAGAACGTCTTCATTTTGGCCTCAACTTCTTCCCAAAGATGATGGTTAAAATAAGTAAAATGGCTTTTGTAATTAGCATGCGTGCATGATGCTGATTATCTTATATGCTAGGTAGGTCAGTATCATATTTCAGAGCTGAAGTTTGTGAGGTAAAAACTTTGTAGTGTTCTTTAAAGCTGCCTACACACACACATTCAGCTGTGTGTTGCTTTAGCTGTGTGCTAACATTCAATCCAACTAAAAGAGAAAAAAGGCAGCTTGCAGTAAAGTTTGAATGCTCTATGCTGCCTTCAAGTGCTCATCAGAAGCTCATGTTAATGGCCTGGAAGCTTTAAAGAGGTTAAAACCAGAGTTTTACTAGGAAATCCAGCTTTGGCATCCATTAACGTTAAAAATAAAGTGCTGGGCATTAAACATGTGTCTGTACAGTATCTTGACAAAGAAGTGAAGAAAACTGGCCACATGTAATAAAATGGTTTAGATCCCTCATCAGTACACCAGCCTGATTTTCTACAATATGCCATACAGTTGAATACAGTTAAAGCTGCACACTGTATGTCCATAATTGGGTATTTGCAAAGGTCATGACCTCTATCATGATTCATACCGAGGCTAATTTATGCTCAGGAGGGGTTCTGCAGATTTCTTTTTTTTTTCAGCTGATCATTAATGAAGCTGGTTAACAGCGGCAGATGAATGTGCTCTGAGGGAAGTGAAGCGTTTAATATGAACCAACAGGCAACATCTGACACGGAAACAGCTAAGGACATTCAGAGATACAGGATATCATATTCTCCAAGATAGATAGAACATAAAGGGAAGGGTGAGACAAAATACCAGAGCTGAGGATACTGGCTTTGCTGGCTTTAGATTGAACTACAACAACAACAGCAAAAAAAAAACAGCAATGAAAAAAATAATAAAGTGATCTTGTTGCAATTCAAAAATAATGACTCACAAGCTCCAAGCTTGTTTCAGCTTCAGATATTCTGCCCATAATACAGATGTACAGCTACTTGACATGTCCATGTCCAATTGAGACACTCCTAATTAGTAAAGTCAGCTTGTACAGAAAGCTTGTGCAATCTTCTTAGAAAAGCATTCTTAAAGTGACCAGGCCTAGTGCCAAGCGTTGGCTATAGGGGTTATAAAGTACCCCTCATTTGCTGCACAGCAAATGGGCTGTGAAGCATTGTGTTAATGTTCTCTGGAGCAATGGAGCACACACACCATCAACACCATAGGATGATTTTACCTGAGACTGGGGGTATTTTAGAAGCCTCGACACCGCCATTCAGTGCCGAGAATTGAATCCTTTGGGATCTCGAGGTTTCACGAAAGGTTCCCCGTACTGTAGAAGTGTGTTGAGGCTTCTGCTCAGAGTTCACGTTCAGAAGCAGGTCACCCTGCCAATCAAGTCATCAGCAAGGATCACTAGCTCATGGCCATGCTGCGGTTCCAGATTTGGTCGGCCTAGCCGTTCTTGCTTAGTAGCTGGTCCCCCAGCTAAACCCCCAGCCCCAGGTTTGTTTTTGGGTGGCCCTCTTGTTTGCCACGTTAATATTTTTGTTGATCACTGTCATTCATGTTTTGCTGCTTTTTTGCCTCACTTGCCCCCTTTTGTTTATCCTATTGTGTTAATTAATCTGCTTGCTTTGACTCCATCTCTGAGAGTGTTCATCCCTCTGTGTCTGGCCTAGCACGCCATGACACATTAGCATAATTATTAACCTGCTAATAATTAATTTGCTGTTTATAAAGCATTGTAAAGTGTTGCCAAATAAATGCTCATAAACAAACTTTTTTATTGATTGTTTTGTTTGTTTGTTTTTCTGAGACACCCTTCTATAGATGCTCAGTTAAAGCATGTAACTGAACTGCAACAGTGTTCATTTTCAGCAACCAGCAGTAAAAAAAAAAAAAAAAACAGAAACGAAGTAAACACATTGCTGTTTGAATGCTGTTGTAACTGATTGCGATGTCAGAGTGAAATTATATGGTGTTTAGCGTTGTTCTCACCTCTCAGTCTCATTATTCCCAGAATTCCTGAGCAGAAAGAATGATCCATGAGTTGAGGCCGGAATATTGTAATCAGTTCAGGATTGGAAATGAACTGCTCTGGTGCGCTCCTGTAACGAGCTTCAATTACTCACTTCGCTATGCACTGGATACAAACGCAATTTGTCCTTAGTGAGGATGTGAGTATGTGTGTGTGTATGTGTGTGTGTGTGTGTGTGTGTTGTGTATGTACTGGAGCTAATAGCCACATTTGTTTAGATTTGCTAAATGAAATTTATTCATTCATGATTCTCAGAGGAAAACCTGTCCCATCTACACAAATATTCGCACACACACACACACACACACACACACACACACACACACACACACACACACATACAAGATCCAGTACTGACCTTGAGCTTGAGATTAGGGCAGTCTCTGGTCTTGTTAAGGTGTATTTGTTTTGAAGAGAATGGAAGTGAAAGTACATACTGTGCACATGGGAGTATGTCTTAAACTGGATCAGAGGCCTTCATTTACCACAGCAACGCACACAACATACACACAAGTGTTATTTTTATACAAAATCCAGAAGGTAGGATTTGGACTCTTCCTATGTTCCTATGAGTCCTGTATTCAAGATGCTTAATAGAAGCATTTTTAAGGCTTTGAATAACAAGACTTATAATAATACTCGGCATAAGCCTTCTTTAGTTTAAATAGTTATAGTTATATGCATAACACTTATAAAGTCAGGTCTCTTAATGCACTGTTATATATTTTAATATGAGTTGTAAACGGATGTTATAATGCACTATTACACACCATAAGCTTCACAAAGGACCCATGCATAGCCTACATCTAGGTAAACAACTGTTGGGTGTAATCATCCCAGCCCCAAAGTGTTATGGCAGAAGTGAAATCAGTGGAAAGCAACTATAAAAAGATTTTATGCACGAATATAGCTAGTGTTAGCCATGACTTTCAACTAGCTTTCCTAATTCAAGCCTAGAAATTGAGAATTTCCCCACTCTGGGACTAATAAAGGATTATCTTATCTTATCTTATCTTATCTTATCTTAAACAGTTCCAGCACTGGCAGATGAAGTAGAGCTATGTATTCACATCTAATACCTAGTGTATAGGAAAGATCTCTCAAAGGTATGAACTGTGGAGTGACCTTCTTACACCATACATCACCAAATGTCATTCAATTCATATTATTGAGTATGAATTTAAAGCAGTGCTTGATTACAAATGTTGAAAACAAGATGTGGAACATCACTTTCTTGTGCTGACTGTAAATGTAATTATCTCACTTCACTTAAAGCCTGTAAATAGTATGAATGCTCAATAAGGTATGACATACTGGAATTGAAAACACATGGCATATGGTATAACACATTGTAACGTTAGTGTTTATAATGTTTTTTATGGATATATATATTGTTACACATATGCACACATATGGATACTGACTGTATGAAGACATATACTCTTGTTTCAAGAACTTTTATATGTGTCATTATAACTACTGAAGAGCAACTATACAGGCATATACCAGACATTATAAGCTACTTTGAATACCATGCAACACCTATGAAAATCATTTATAAGACATAATATATATCCAAAATTTTCTGTCACATGCTCTCATGGGTGTGACACAAACACATTCATTGGTTAAATTATCCACAATGCTGCCTAAGGTGTAACAGTTCAGGGTGTGTCTGCAATGCATGAAAATGCACAAATGTAGTTACAGTTAGTCGTAACAAAAACAGAAAGAAAACAGACATAACAAAAGTGAAAAGAAGACAGTCAGTCCTAACAAAAACAAAGAGGTCAGTCATTGCAAAATCAGACCCAAAAAGTCAGAAACATGTAGTCCTAACAAAAACAAACAGAGAACAGTCAGTCCAAACAAAAACAAAAAGAGAACAGTCAGTCCAAACAAAACAATAAAAGAAAACAACAGTCAGAGCAGTCCATTAAAATGGTCTTATTACAGAACTTTTACAATAGAACACTTATAATAGGAGTTATTATAAGTAGAAGAAGAGTCAGCTGTAGTGTTGTTTCCTAACAGTAGAATAGCAGCCCTAAACACCCCCCCCACTGAATTACATTTACATTAATCATGCCGTTATGCATGTGCTGGATAGACTGCATCAGTACCTGTGTTGTGTGTTTTATCACTGTCGTTGCTCTAGCAGCTAGTCTTTTAGACCAGAAAAAAAGCTTTTTATCGAAGAGCAAAAAGGCAGGCGTTCTTAGCCCCAAAGAAAAAAGGCTCAAAACTAAAGTCAGAAAGTTATTGGTCAAGGTTGAAGGTCTTTTCCCCTTATTTTCGAGGAGAAATTCACACGTTTTCTTGGAATGCTGAATAATGCATTCTGTCTCTCACCCATAAATCGTATTAAATTAGTGATAGTAATTGAGCAACATGTACTCTAATAAGTTATTTTCAGTGACTCAGCAAAACATGTCAGGGCTTCAGTGGAAGCGTTTGATCCGTAGCAGACACCTCTAAAATGTTAATCTCTGAGCTTTGATGTTGAGGGTTGCCAGGTAAACCTTAGTGCAGATGAAATAAATAAGATTCAGGCTCCTTTGAAGAAGCCCAAACATCTTTTTTATTCCATGCCAAAGCAGGTTTAAAGGAAGTCTTGCTCTTTCATGTCCAAACCTCTTGGCAAAAGGCCTTGGCCTTTACATTTATTATAGATGACAGATAAAAATAATTAATTAAAACCAGGGCCAAAGAGATGGCCAGCATTTGTTATAGGGGACTCTGACTGGGTCAGACTGGCTGGGTTGAGTGCTATGCTAGAAAAATATTCAGAAATGGTTCTAACACTTATATTTATATACTTACACAAATATTGCTGCTGTCCAATGAAAACCATGTATCTCCATTTTTGTCTGGTTTTAGTTGTCTTTATCATTTGAACCCTGTAGCTCTGTACCCTGTGTGAATAGATTTGTATGAATAGACCAATACAAATGCTTTAAATTACTCAGAATAAACTCCTATTTACATGCTAAATTCTAAAGTATTTTGGAGATACACGTTTTTCAGTGGACAGCGATTATGTACAATGAGGGTTTCTGTGCAAGTGATTGTGAATTCTGAAGTTTCAGCTGCAAAGATTATTTTGCAACAACATTAAGTCTTTCTATGAAGAACGGTTTGTATCCCTAACTATACACCACTTTCTGTTGCTCTAGTTGCTGTAGAAATCCACCTACATGCAAAAACCCACAACGTCCAAAACAACAAAACACAGAAGGGAACTGTGAACTCTGCAGAACCTTTCGGAATGTTCCAGTTGTTGGTAAAGCCTTTTCTCCCTGCACTGCTGCTGCTATTTTTAGTCTGTGGAAAATGCAGGTGTTTATATGGGTCTTAAAATGTGAACTGGCTTCTCTCTGATTGCCAGCAGTGTGATAATCTCCCAAGGCTACTGACAGGCCTGGGTAGTAAAGAAATGCTTGAAAAAGCACCAGACGACGCTATCAGAAGAATCAGAATAAAAAGTAATCAGTGATCTTATTCGAGATAAACATATGGTGATTATTAGAAGTAATATTTATTAGATGTAACATTTGAAGTGAGAAAGCAAGATGCTAATGTTGCTTTATGATAATGTTATCTTTGTACTATAGGCTACTGTATCTGGCATTAGCATTAATGGTCAAAATTCCACTTTTGAGCTCAAAACACAAAACATCACTTGCCTCATTTGCCTTCAAAGCACGAACAGCAGCATTGTTACACCCCAGTTGCAAAAAAGTCCATCAGTTTGCAGCGCTTCATGAAATTTAAGGAACTTAATTAAATGTATGTGGATAAGGGGTAATTCTGATTTATTTGCATGTGTATAAAGTGCCATAAATTACATTTATTACCTTCATTTTCTTCTTCCTTATCAGGCAGAGACAGCAGTAATATGAGGAGGTTTGGAGATGCAGGATGACTCTGTCAGAGAGATCGATGACCCTCTGAACATTCTCCTCTTCTTCACCTTCATCAGCTGCTGCTCCACTTTAATTACAGGCAACATTTCTTATAAAGTTTCAGGCACCACCTGCTCATGGATTTAGGGGAGAATATGACACTTCACCATGATTCACTAGAGCTGAAACACAAGCTCTCGTTGGCTGGGTTTTACTGGGTCAGATTAGAATGGGCTGAAATAATTTACAGAGATAGAGATAACTTACTCTTAACTTAACTTACCTGGCATCCATAATTTGGTCAGAAATGTTAAGAACATTACAATGTTTCTTTATGGGCCTCTTTTAAGTCAGGACAGGTCAGCCCAAAACTGAACATCCACAATCTTCTCCCGTTAAGTCACTGAGATGTTTTCTTTGAATTTCACTGAACAGTCTGATTTTGAATACAACCTTTTTTGTCAGTTCAATCGGTGATGTGATTAGGGTCAGGATTACATTTTTTATATTTTATGTGTTAGAATATTTTTTTTAGTGCACACTCTAGAATTTATAATTGTTCTCTTAAAAGCCAAGTCATTTGAGTGTGGGTGTATTCATGGTATATGATTCTGTGTATCATTTGTTCTTTTTATAATAAATTGAGAATCAATTTTTTTATTCAAGTGTGAATCTAATGCCAAAACCCAACCGGTTTACCGTCAGTTCTGTGTGCAAATAAAAATTAGGAAATGAAAAGGAGCCAAACTTGAGTTTCTTACTGAATTTGTTCAGTTTGCATGACCTGGAAGCTACTAGCCAGATTTCCATTCAAACGTTTTGCAAATGCTATGTGTAATTACAAAAATATCAGCAGAATAAATACAAAATACATCACAGATTACAGCAATGTAACCATATTTGCTAGGACTGACGGCCACTTTAGTCCGTTACAGCTCATAGTAAGGGGACAATGCAAGTCATGGTGTCGAAGCCAAATTACTCAAAACAGTACTGATCAAGCGCAAAATAGAGTTGATAACTTGCAAAGTCAAAACTGAACATATTAAATACTGTTTTTTTTGCTTTTTTTTTTAAAAATAAAAATGAATATTAAATCAGAAGTACAAAAAACATAAAATAATAACACATTATCTATATTTTACATTTTAATTAATGATTCAAATGTCCTGGATGTATGGTCCAGTCATTTAAAAGAGACATTTGTAAAAGAGCAAGGGGCTTATCTGTAAAATGTCCTGCAGCTTATCATCCATGTATAGACTGTGGAGTAAGCAGTGCATTAATCTCACAGACCCCAACCTCCCCTAACACACACACATTTTTTTCACCCCATCTACACTATAGTTCATTACATGAGAAATACATATAAAATATTTTATTTTCCATTTTCTTGATAACTTGCTTTTTGTGGAATTATCCATCTACAATTGCTAATTGTGTGTCTCCCCAGCATGCTGGTGTTAGTGTATGCAGCAGGGGTCCGATAAAGTGTGCATTGTTGTGTTGTGAAGATAAAGTGGGTCAGATAGCAATGGCTCCTCTACTGTCTCACACACTGAGAGTCAACAGCAGAACTGATTAAACTATTACCCGAAACCAATATCTGGGGCAGGTTCACTAACTGCTATAATACAGTCTTCTTTTAGCTCCTGCTGCTTCCTTAATTTACTTTGTTACTTGCACTCTGCACTTGCACTTCCCTTTGATATTTAACTTAACAGCATGTGAGACCAGTATATTTAACTTTAAATGCATAAATAGACAGACAGATATGTCATAAAATGAGTTCTCTTTTGTGGTGTTCAGTTTTTTTGACTTACAACAGTTATGGACTGTATAAGTAATAGTTGAAGTAATATCTCAACATATTATTAATTGATGCTACTTAATACATTGCTAAGCACATGTTTAAGTGATGTCTCAATTAATCATGAATTAACTGTTTATAGAAAATGTTCTTTTCCTGGCATCAGTGCCTCATCCCTCAATCCCTGCCAGCTTGATGGCTTGGTCTGGAATTTCGGGTGACATCCATGTCTCTATAAGGCAGATAATACAGCAGCCCCCTGTCTCACATTAGAAAGAGATCTGTGCCTGAAGTTCACTCAGTTTGTTGTCCAAGGACTGCACCTTTGCCACTAGTATGCTAGGGAGTGGGGGGTGGTGAGTGCATCGTCACAGCCAGACTCCAGCTCTCCTGCCTCTTGTCCTACATCTCAGTGCACGGCAGGGCAGTCCAGATGGATGGCACTCCTTCAGTGTTTACAAACAAAGGATCTGCATGGTAAAACTCAAAGTCTGGTTTGGGGTAAGTGATCATCGATCTGATTTGATCGTCAATCAAAACTACCAAGGCTAAAGGGAGCTCGCAACACAGCAGCCATGTTCGGTGCCATCTTGGTCCTAAGGTTATCCTATAATATTACTCTTACCACATGAGTCCACACGCCTTTTTCACTTTTAGTGATGCTTCTGTATCTCTCAGCTTGTCCAGGAATGCATGTAAATGCATCCTTCTTGAGGGGAGGCTAGAAGCCTACTGAGTAAGAAATACCACTTATGTTAATGCTTATAATAATGCTTAATTAATCCCATAAATCCCATAATCACATAAATGATTATAAAATTAAATAAAAATTAACTAAGGTTAGGGATAATAACTAACCTATTAATAAAGTTTTCATTAATGTGACTCTCATTAATGAGTCATTATTAAGACTAAACACTACTTAAGACTAAACACCACAAAGGTACTATGATCATTTAAAGAACCCTTTTTTAGTACTTGATAGTGTCATGGCGTGCTAGGCCTGACCAAGATGGGACGAACACTTGCAGAGATGGATTCAAAGCAAGCAGATTTATTAACCAGAACAGATAACAAGAAGGGGCAAGTGAGGCAAAATGCAGCAAATAGTGACCAACAGTGAGAAAAACTCAAACTTGACAAACAAAATGGAACAAAACCTGGGACTAGGAGGAGTTGGGAGCAGAGCAGAAAGGGGGAGAATGAAAGGATAGTAACCAACAGGGGGCTAAAACTAAACCCTACAGGCAGTGCCTGGGCAATAGAAGGGGTTTAACATAAACAAAACTTCAGAAACGCTAGACCGACCAAATCTGGAACTACAGCGCTGTTACGGTGTGGTGTGGGGTTTGGACTCAAGTGCAGTCAAAGTTTGTTTTATTATGATCAAATGAAACTACTCCTCTTGTGGTGTGTGCTTGGTGACTGTTGGGCTTGAACCCCCAACCCTGGTAATGGAAGCCCAGTGTATTTCCACTGTGCCACCACGGCTGTGAGGCCCTATGATCATAAGCAACACAGAAAACGGCGGGAAAACAAACAAAGGAAAAACCAGGAGTGATGTTCACTCAAACTAAAGACAGCAACTCAAATGCTTTTCTCTTTTCTGTTCACAACTTAAACTTTTATCTTTTCTGTTCACAGAAATAGGGAGGAATGTCCCCATTGCAGAAGTGCCTGGAGCACTGCGGAGGGCACATATTGCCGACCAGGAGGACCACCCCCGGGGTCAGGCTCCCGTCGGAAGGCTTGCACTATGTCCTGCTCAATGTTCCAGCGGAGGGGAGCAACTATTTGAGAGGCAGGAATGATTGGTTCTGGCTCTGGATTGGATCCTCAGGGTTCCCACCACTGAGATAAGGCATCTGGCTTGGTGTTTTTTGAACCCGGCCTATAGGACAGTGTAAAACGGAAGCAGCCAAAATACAGTGCCCATTGGGCCTGCCAAGGGTTCAGTCGTTTGGCCTGCTGTATGTAAGCCAAATTTTTGTGGTCTGTCCAAACAATAAATGGGTGTTTGGCCCCATCAAGCCAGTGCCTCCATTCCTCCAGAGCCAACTTCACCGCAAGGAGCTCCCTGTCCCCAATGGGATAGTTGCGTTCTGCCGGGGTTAGCCTGTGGGAGGAGAACGCACAGGGATGGAGCTTTTTACCTGTCTCCAGGCGTTGGGACAGGACTGCACGTACACCTACATCAGAGGCGTCTACCTCAACGACAAATGGTTCATTGGGGTCTGGTAGCTGTAAAACCGGGGGTGAGGTCAACCTCACTTTAATCTCTTCAAAGGCCCTTTGAGCCTCCATGGACCAATGAAAGGGGCCTGGGGTCTTTCGAGGACAGTGAGGGGAGCCACCACTGTACTGAAGTTCTGCACAAAACGGTGAAAGAAGTTAGCAAACCCCAGGAAGGACTGGACTTGCCTGAGAGAAGAAGGACGTGGCCAGTCCTTGATGGCCTAAATCTTGGTTAGATCCATTTGAAGGGTGCCTTTGGAGATTACAAACCCCAGGAACGACACAGTCTCTGTGTGGAACAGACTTCTCCACTTGTGAAGAGACGGTTCTCCAAGAGCAGTTGGAGGACTCGTCTGACGTGTCCCACGTGTTCCTCCAGGGACTGGCTGTATATTAATATGTCATCGAGGTAGACATATACAAAGCAGTCCAAGGCCTCCTGTAACACGTCGTTGATAAGACGCTGGAAAACCGCTAGGCCATTCATGAGGCCGAAAGGCATGACATGATACTCATAATGCCCTGTAGGGGTGATGAAAGCGGTTTTCCACTCATCCCCCTGTCGTATGCGGACCAGGTTGTAGGCACTGCGTAGGTCCAGTTTGGTAAAGACTGATGCCTGCTGCAGTGCCTCAAAGGCAGTCGACATGAGGGGGAGGGGATAGCGGTCTTTCACAGTGATCGCGTTTAGGCCTCGATAATCTATGTATGGGCGGAGTCCGCCATCTTTCTTCCCCACAAAGAAGAAACCAGCCCTAGCCAGGGATGAGGACGGACTCTGGCTTAGGGTCTCTCTGAGGGGGTCCTTCCTTGTGACCCAGACAGGCCCCCTGATAATGTGGCCCCCAAGCATAGACTGAACGGGTTGTCCAATCTATTCGTGGGTTGTGGAGTTCCAACCAGGGGTAGCCCAGCACCAACTGCAGATGAAGTGCCAGGTACAATTCCACCTGCTCAGTGTGTGCCCCAATCCACAGTGTTATTGGTTGGGTGCGATGGGTCACGGGACCAGATCCCACAATGCTCCCATCTATTGCATGGAGGGGTAGTGGGCATTCCAGGGGGTCCATGGGAAGGCCAAGACTAGCAGCCAGTGAGCTGTCCACAAAATTGCCTGGAGCCCCAGAATCCACAAAGGCTGTCAGCGATTTATGTTGGGAGGTCCAGGCCAGAGTAAAAGGGAGGTGAAGTCCTGAGATGGGGGATACCACATGGTCTAAGGCAGAGTCCCTCACTCGGGTTAGACCCTCTCGTTTCCCGACTTACGAAGGACTGTCTTAGACCTGTCCCCTGGGACGGGTCGGGGTGGTAGATGGTCAGGTAACTGGGCACCTCCCAGTTGCATGGGCTCAGGAGCCTCCTGTGGTGGGGGTTCCCAAGTGGGATTGACTGGCTGCTGGTGCCAAAAACCTGTAGCACGAGGGTTACGTGCTCTTTTTCTGGACCTCTGACGTTTGCGGTTGTCCAGGCAGATGCACAAGTCATAGAGGTCGCAGAGTGTAGAGGGTAGGTCATGAGTGGCCAGCTCGTCCTTCATCTTGCTATTGAGACCTCGCAGAAAGATCGGCCTCAAGGTCTCTTCACCCTAAGCACTCTCCGCTCCCACAGGGCCATAGCCCACGCTAGAGCTTGGTCCGTGAGCAGTGACACCATGTAAGCCACTTTGGAGCACTCTGTGGGGAACGGGGAAGGTTGCTGCTCGAATGCGAGACTGCATTGCAGCAGGAATCCTCTGCATTTGTCCGATTCCCTAGTGTAACGCTCAGGTGTAACCAAGTGGGCCTCATGTCCAACCGTGGCCACCTCAGGAAGAGGGAGTGGGACCGGCTGTGCGGCAGTCTCAGGGCGGGCCTGTCTGGCCTCAGCCTGAACTGTAACCAGCTGGTTCAACCGCTCTGTGATCGCCAATAGCAGTTGCTCATGGCAGCCGATGGCCGTGCCTTGATGTTGTAAAGCTTCCTTAATTGGCGCCAACTCTGCTGAGTCCATTGTTGGTCGCACCTTTTTGTCACGGTGTGGTGTGGGGTTTGGACTCAAGTGCAGTCAAAGTTTGTTTTATTATGATCAAATGAAACTACTCCTCTTCTGGTGTGTGCTTGGTGACCATTGGGCTTGAACCCCCAACCCTGGTAATGGGAGCCCAGTGTATTTCCACTGAAAAACCAGGAGTGATGTTTACTCAAACTAAAGACAGCAACTCAAATGCTTTTCTCTTTTCTGTTCACAACTTAAACTTTTCTCTTTTCTGTTCACAGCTTTTCACTTTTCTCTTTTCTGTTCGCAACTTAAACCCACTGTTACCGTTCGCCCCTCTACAAAGGTGCGACCGGGAAGTGTGTTTGGCTGGGTGTATTTATACCGTGCCGCACAGGTGGGTCTGGTCAGCGTTGATTACCGCTGGGAATTCTGGGGCTTGGAGTTCTTTGCTCCAACCCCACCAGCTTTCCTACTTTGCTGGCCAGGTCCCCTGCTGGCGGCTAGCGGTAGATGCTGCCTGCTCACAAGCGCGGGTCGCCTTGCTGGAGCGTAGGTACCTTGAGCATCCAAACAGGAAGCGAGCGAGCCTCGCTTGATACATGAGTAGCCGGAAGAACAACTCCTGAACGTGGGTAAATCCTGAGCCGTCCTAAGCACAACTGAACCAACTGGGAACCTCAGGTAGTGCGGGAGGCTCCAGTATGTACAATTCCCAGCATCGAATGGTGGTGTCGAGGCTTCCCTTTGTAACACTCCACTTCTCAGAAAAGACCACTAGTTTGCAGCAGTTCATGACATGGAAAGAATCTAAATAAGAACATTAAATATATGTGGTTAAAAAGTAATTCTGATGTATCTGTGTATCTTGTGTATATATTGTGTATATACCATGAATTATGTATTAGACAGCAGTATTATGAGGAGGAGCCAGTAATATATAGAATCCTTTTTGCTTAAACTGTAGTATAATATGTGTGTAAGAAAGTTAATAAATGCCAATTTTACTCTAAGTTTTAAGGAGAATTAATTGTTTCTACATACAAATTTGCTATGCAATGAATTGTACAGCTTTATATGGCAAATAAAAAAGTAAAGGTTTTAAAAACATATAACCTAGAACATCCAATGCTTTACTTTATAAAGCAGGTTATGCTAGGTTGTATGTTTGAGAAAAAAAAGTAAACAGCCTGAAGCAAATGCTTGAGCAGAACCCTGGTCTACACAAGATGTTGATGCTGCTTAAAAGTACATTAATATTCTCCTTCCCTGAATGGCCTGCTGGAGTCAAGGCTGGCCAACAGAAAGAGTTAGGGAAATATCAGATTACTTTTGGGAAGTTTCATAGTAATAATTGCCCTTGTGTTAAATATACAGTTATTTGGCATGAAATGCAACAGTAATGCTAATAAAACCAGTGCAGACAGCTCATTTAACTCCACTGGCAGTGGGGAAATAAACAACAACTTGGATCCAGTTGAGCTCTGCTGATGTTGCATCCCCAACAAAGTTGAAGGAAACTCGATGCCAGTAAATAAGCTGACTTATAAAGTGTCTGTATCTTAAATACTGCTACATAATGAATTGTGCAGCTGGCATTATATTATAAATAAATAAAAACGTATGAACTGATTTTTATAACTTGCACACCATGGAGTCTGTATATTTTCAGTCAACATAAAAAGTCAACATTTTATTTTGTGTATTTTTATTTAAGTGTAAAAATGTTCTGTTATGTGTTTATAGGTTTAAACGATGTCTCACTATACAGTTCTACAGTTCCTAATCCTGAACCTCACACTAACACTAGCCTTCCCAGCTAACATATCCATATGGGCCTTTATGTTTTGTCCTTGGGTTCCATGTTGGCTCCATATGTGGATGCCCACCAACATAAGTGATGGGACCAGGATGGGTTAAATATGGGCCTCATCTGGGTTGTACACTGCATATGGGTCCCATATGGGTCCCATGTGAGATTAAGGTGGGCTATAGCTATAAGGCCCTTTTGGGAAGCTCAAGTGGGTCCCACTAAAAATGTATGTACAAATCTACTCAGAACCCATGCCCACCGGGAACCCACCTAGCCCATGTTCCCCAAATGAACATGTTGGCTGGGTTAAACTCTTACACTAAAACTCTTGTTTTAACAAATCTAGAAAACATCAGGCAAAATGCAGTATGCAGTTAAAGAGCAATTATGGCAATACTTTGAAGTATATCTAAGTTCTTTATATTTTAAAAGGGTCCTTCACACTCTCCTCATGCCTGATTTACTAGGTTGTTTTGCATCTGTAGCTTTCTGCATCACCTTTTTCAGGGCTCTTCATAGAGCAATGTGTTCTTTCAAACTCAGATGAGTATAAAAACGATGTGAAGTAGGTTTTATTCATCAAAATTAAGGGTTCATTCTCTCGTTGTACAGTTTTATTCTCTGAAAGGTTATTTTTGTGGTTTTCAGTGTAAGATTAAGCTGAAAATTCAGTCTTTTCTCATCCAGGGTGCCAATAATTCTGCAGGAGCTGTATGACAAGTTGCAAAAAGAAAATAAAACTAATAAAAACAAAATATGCATTTTGTGTTTTTCCTTGCCCTTTTGCGCTGACTGATTTGTCGTCAGGTCGGCAGCATTACACTGCTTCTCTGAGTAAAGTGAACTAATTGGCCTGTGTGATAGGGAGGACTGACTAAATGTAATATTTCTGTCTGTTCCTAGAGAGACATGTCGTACATCTCAGAATTTATCTACATTCATTGCCTTTTAAATGCTAAACAGCCAGCATTTTCTCCCACATATTTTTTTAATGTTCTCTCAAACTCTTCCATAAAGCGTCAATTACGTAGCTGTGCACCACAATCCCTTGATAACAATGGTGGGCTTCATGCAAGGCAGTTATAATGAGAACGCACACATCAGATCCAACCCGGCTGACGGGCTTTTGATTAACAGACCAGAGAAGGAACCAGAGAAAATGTTATTTTGAACTCTCCTTGACAACTCTAATATGAAAGCCTTTCATCTGCGTTATTAAATTGTAACGTATTTCACTGATTGAAAAATATTTAATATTACACCCCATAATTATCACAAGGGCTGGTGCAGAAAAAGGAATGAACTGTTCTCTTTCTGCTCAACATCAGCATTTTTTGTTATTTTGTTTTTTTTAATTATTATTATTATTTTTTTTAACCATTTAGAATCTTTTTACATTCAATATATTAAAAGTAAGAATGTTTTTATCTTTTCTAAAACTGAAAAGGATAAGACGAATGTGTCTGTATTGTCATTATCCTTATATACGTATTATACCCATCTTAGAACGCTGCTGTCAGAGTGCAGAATTAATCATTCTAGGGTGGTGGAGGGTTAAGTTCCGTGCTCAAGAGCCCAACAGTAGCAACCTAGCAAGCCTGGATATTGAACCCACAACCCTGTAATCAATAACAGCATTCTAACCACTGAGCCACCACAAAGAGCCGAGCCAGCCAGTAGTCAAATCTAGAATCTTCTTTGCTACGGTCAAACGCATTATCCATTGCGCCTCTGGCCCAAAAGGTGCTTTGAATTAACATAAATAATTTGTGGGTCACTGGATTTACTTAATGAATTTCCATGTAAAATTAAATGCAGAATTTCAAAGGTGTGCTGTCTAATAAAAACATGTATCTCAAAAATGGAAACCTTACAGGAAAAGGCAGAAAATATAGTTTAGTCCAAGTAATCCAGAGCATTTCTATTAGTCCATTCCCCCAGAACTATTTACACAGTGTACAAAGTAGCTACATGGTTCAAACAATGGAGAAAACATGGACAAATAGACAAAAATGGAGATACATGTTTTTGTTGACCAGCACCAACATGCAGGTTGTTTTTTAATGTTAAACCTTTTGTATAACTGCAAACTACAAACTACAGAATGACTCAATTGGTCCTAAATGTTTAGTATAAATTCAGCACAATAATATATCACTTTAAATGAACCTCATGTTTCATGTTTATTAAGTTTCCCTGCAAGTTATTTTATTGAACCTGATTTACCAGACTGGGCAACATTGGAAAAGTTTCAGATTCTAATCTTAATGTGTTTCTAGATAACTTTCTACTTAAATCTTATTAAAAAAAAATAAGTTGTATATGTGTATATAAAATGTATAATGCTTGATTATCAAGCCTTACTGATTCATTATCAAAATAACAATATATTGTCACTGTCCTTGCCATTTCTAAAACGTTTGATAATGTGAATCTGGCAGATGTTTTTACATTTATATATTTTTTCTTAATTCATGACAAATGGACCAAATGAAAATGTTCCACAAAGACTTGTTAACCAAGTTAAGAAGGGTTTCTTTTCTTCTCCTGTAAAGTTGCTGTAAATAGATTTTTGCATGACTGCGTCAATATGTTTCATTATATAGACAAATTTCAGATGTGCAAAGCAATAACTAGAAGAATATATTAACTCTGAGAAATCCACATGCTTTAACTGGAAAAAACACTGTTTGTTTCTTCATTTACAGTTTTGCTGCTGATTTTAATTTGTGTGTTTTAGTTAAATATATAATGAAGCAGTCACAGCACATTTGTAATGGATTTATATATTAATCACAAATCTTTATTATGGAACAAGTTAAAAAGTTAGCTCATGACAATTTGGAGTTTATGGTGAAGCTTCAAATATTGCATGCAGTAATACATAATTTATTATAAATGATTGATCATTAAACCTATTTTAAGACAAAATCGCTAACAGTGAAAAATTGTATAACAAATTCTATAAAAGTGAATCTCAGTTTAGTTACTCTGTAAGAGAGCAATCTTAGTATTTAAGATGCGGTTTAGAGCCTGATGGGTTAAACTGATTGGAATACAGCTTTGAAATTGCGTGGTAGCCTGAAATTTGATCCTCATTTTTTTTCAGATGAGTTGGTGTGGTATTACTTGTGTCACAAATAAATAAACAAATTGCTTCTTTTATAAAGGTTTGTGTTGATGTAATTATGTTAATGTAAATGTATTGGTGTGCAGCTGACCATCAGATTTGAATCTTAACAATTCAAACCATGTTTCTTTTGTGTATTCCACATCCCTCGAACAAAAGAACTGGATAACTCGACTTTTACTAGGTGAGTAAAAAAGAACAAGTTGTGAAAAGGTTCAGAATAAAAAAGCAGAGTTCAATGCCCTAGCCTTGCTATTTTACGTGTGTGAGACATTTCCACTTGCTGTTCCTCCTACAGTGTATTTCACAGCTCCAGCAGAAGGCCTTTGTTCAGGGGGAAAAAACACAATCTTCAGGTCGGTTAATTATGTATCTGTGGGGTGAGCAGGTTTCTGTACATGTTCATGTTCATTAATGAGGCAGTATGGAGACTTGCTGTTTTACCCGATGGTCATTATTTCATCTATGCTAGAAGAGCCATTCATCATAAAAATCAATTTTAGCTCTTGTACTCTGCTTTTCTATGCCGTGACTGCTGATGAAATTTGTTCTTCATCCATGTATGGTAGCTTCTTCTATTCGATGATCAAACATTTAGGAATAGGAACAGCTGTCTCTTGTTACATTCATCATGTACACTTAAGCAATTTTCCTGTTTTGCTTAAACTGGCCATAGTTTAAATGTATGTTCAAAATAAACCTCATGCATCAAGGTATTGTGGAATGCCAACCTGTGTTACCTTGGCATAGTTAAATAAATAGGGTTTGTGTGAATCTCTGTGAATCTCAAACATTGTCATCTCTTCACTGATACTAAAATCCTGCTAAATCAAAATAGAGGTGTAAAACAGTCCAATCTCCACCCCCCAAAACATAACAGTCCTGACATTTACACCCCCACAATTTATATATACACCCATCTCACTTGCGAAAATCTAAAGCTAAATTTAATGGCTAATTTGGGAGAAACTGAGGAAACGAGGGTAAAAAGGTTACAAGCTAATGCTAGGTCAACCAGAGAAGGGAGAAAAGGTGACTGGAGAATGCAGAGGAGCGCTGTGCACTGCTGCTAAAGTGAGCAGGCTAAAAGCTAACCTAGCTGACCAACCACAAATCTATTGAGCTAGCTAATCGCACACCAGAATTTATTATGTGCAGATCTTGTGGGTGGTCACAGTGAGATAATCCAGCCAATACATTTTTCCAAAAGTCTAACACAATGGGAAAATCAGCGTGTTTCATTCTGACGCAAAATAACAGGGTCATTTGACCCCAACCAAAGTCACACATTATTTATACAAAAAAAATATATATTAAAAGAGTAATAGTAAAACTCAAATCTTTAATGAATGAGGATAAGCATGGTAGAAAAATAACACCACATAATGACTTTTGAGGCTAAATGCAACTATGACCTATTTAAAGGTGTCCTGAAATTACAACCAAATTTATAGCCTCTTATTTTTGAGCAACGATGCACAGAACCTAATTAAACATAAACAACAAAAAGCCTAGAACAGTGCCTCAAATGCTTAATCAAAACAAAAAATTGTCAGTCCCATCATGACAGTTGCCTTCAAAATTGCTTCCGCATTGCCTGTAGTATTTATATGATAAAGCTGTGCAGCTCCAAGAGCGGGAGTAAACTCTTGTGGTCTCAGCTGGCTGGCAGTCACCTGAGCGCTCCAGGTGTGAGAGAATTCCGGCCTGGCAAATGCAGAAAAAATTCCCCTGATGGTTTTCCTTCATTTAGCACATGATCCATCTTGGGCAGTGAGGCTAACCCAGGCTGCTAGCATATGCCGACCCAGATGAGAAACCATGAGAGCAGAGAAATTCAAAACAACAAAAAAACATCTGGCTTTAGGTTACACTCCTAGAGAATCTTATAGAACACAATTAATACCCAATTATTAAATAAAGTATATTGTTTCTATCAGGCAAAACCTTTTATCTCCAAAAAAAACTTTCAATGGAAGTCAATGTAAAAATACCAAATATTGGTCTATTCATCATGAAAATGACACAATGTACAGAACCACTGCCAGCTTCAAATTATGTTGAAAAGAGAAAAACAATGGAAAACAGCAAAACAAGGAAATAAATACATTTAAATAATGATACAATTATATTATCTAATTATAATAATGTATAGGTTCATTTATGATACCTTCACTAATGTATCTGTGTATTTGTTTACTGTTTAGCTTTTTTTGGATTCACTGCAACTTTATTATGACCAAATTATATTGTATTGGATTCTGAAAGCACAACAAATTAGCATAAATTAACATTTAATTTTTTTGATGTTTTATTTGATTTTTGCCAGTTAACAAAACTATGAACTATAATATTTCCATTTATTCTGCCCACATTTATTCACTCTTTATGTTTACAAATTCCATTTATGTTGTTCAGAGGCCAAGCATTTGTAGATATGAGTCCAGCATTTCTTCTGAAATCAAGGGTATTAATAGGGGGGTTGTTCCCACTTTGCTGCAGTCACAGACTCTACTCTTCTGGAAAGGCTTTTCACTAGATTTTGGAACTAGATTTTCGCTGTGAGGAATTGATTGTGATCAAACAGCAGCATTAGTGAGGTCCGGTTCTGATGTTGGATGATCGGTTCTGCATTTCAAACGCCATTCCAATGTGTCCCAAAGGCAAAGGATGGTTCAAAATGGGTGAGAAACTTCACACAGGTCGGAACACTAATGATAAGGCAAGGCTACACTCAACAAGACAGGAGAGGAGTCACAGAGAAACAGGTTTCACAGTTATGATACATGAATTAATGATAAATTAGCTGTAAATCAATTCGTTCACGAATAGTTAATTATGAATAGTTAATTAGTAAGGGATAATGTCCTTTGAACTGTTTTCCTTTGGAAGCAATTTGAAAACGGTAAGCGGACACTCCCTGCTCTGTGTTTGCATTCCTGATCCTGTGCCAGCCCACATTTTGCTCATTAGCGTTTGTTCTTTCATTTGGCAGCTAAAACACGGAAAACTCGGTTGATGAGTTGTGACACACTCCGGGCTGAGAGCTCGTCCATCTCTGTCTGTCCTCATTTGGAGCTCCCGGCTGGATGCCCAGCCAGCCTCTAATGCCAGGGTCGGGCACAGGGTCCTGGGCCCCATGCAGTACCAGCCCTGGCACCACCTCAGGCTGGCGTGGAATCAGCGCTACCAGCCGTTCAGTATCCCCATCATCACCATCATGGCTATGCCCACCTGTTGTCTTGGATGCGTTTGGTCTGTATGACTGATGGCAGTGCTGACAGGGCATGGGCATGAGCACGGGCAAGACTGGCACAGAGAGACGCTCTCCAGCACTTACCTATCTAGTAGTGGAGAGCATGGTTTTGGATTCATGGCAATTAATAGAATTAATAGTGTTCTGTCATATGTGATGTATTGTAGATGAAAGCAGACAACCAAGTACAAAAATAAGTCTTTACTAGTACTGTAAAATCTTTGGATAAAAAAAAGATGGATAACAGTGGTGTTTGTGAATCAGGACTAATCCTCTAACATCAGTACCTATCCTCGTCAGTGCTCTAATGCTCAGCATTTGACCTCATTAATTGGTTAGAATGTGTGGATCTAGGATTCTGGATCTAAAGATTCTTCAAACTTTATAAAGGAAACCAGCATCACTCTAAAGAGACGCTACCGGCACCTTTATTTTTAAATGTGGAGCTAGGTTGACATAAATGATGGCAGTGTATGATGACAGGCATGTATGTGATTGATGTAACTTTCACATTGAGCAAATAAAATTAATAAACTGTAAGAACATTGGACTATAACTTCGTACATTACATTCATTCAGATTTTTTATTTCTATTTCTACTGCAACATTAATGAGGAATGAGCTACATTTACATTGAAGACATAAAAGTGCTTCACTGTTAATATCCTTAACTAGTTTTTATTGGCTGGGATCCAAAAGATACCTCTAAGCTTAGATATTACCATGTATGAATACCATAATACTCATCATTGACTGCACTTTGCTCAAGTACTCTTGGAAGAGGTGGTTCTTCAGTCTGCATTTGAAGACAGCAAGCGACACCCAGGGGAAGTTCGTTCCACCACTTCAGTGAACATGGTATTTAGAATCATGGAAGTTAATGGTGAGTGTTCTGCAGAAAAATCTGACTTTAGATACAAAACACCATAATCTGCTCTCTTTTAACAGAAGCATGTTCGTACATCTCAATCAATAGCACCTAACAAAACTTTTTTGGGGTTGATCTCCTATTGTACCATTCATCTTGATGTCAGAACTATGAAAACATCAAAACTATTGTCTTATTTATCTTGTTTCCAGGTTAAAACAAGAACATCCTAGATTGTCTCAGACCCTTTTGTTTGGTTATTGCTCACTGCTTTGATTTGTAAGTGGAACAACTGAAAATTATTATTGAGGATTTTACTGACATTCCAGCCTTTTTCCAACCTACAGCATTGTTCTAGGGCCATAGGGTCTGTGTGCAGACATATAATAAAACATGTAAAACATTTACACATTACAGGCTGTACTAACTATTAATTCAGTGGGGACTCTATATATGACACTAGGACCCCATTTACACCTGGTCACAGTATCCGTCTTGAAAATCTGAATTATATCTGGAAATCTGGTTTGAATCCCAGGTCATGCTGCTTGCCATCAGCAGCTGGAGACAGAGAGAGCACAATTTGGCCTTTTGTTCTCTAGAAAGGGTTGATGGCACTTCCTTTTCATCACTCCTAGTGTGTTGTTGGTTAGCACAGGCGTGTGTTAGCTGCTGTATCAGAGCCGGGGAGCTGCCGTTTTTCTCAGAGTGTGCTGGCTACCTAGTGATGCTGCATCAGAGGCAGTTTGCAAAGTGGCGGTGGCTGGCTTTACATGTGTTGGAGGAGACATGTGCTATTCTTCACCCTTGTTAAATATTATTGTTTATTTTTATTGTACATTGGTTTACATATGTGGAAACTAGGTGTACTAGGAATTAAGTGGTTAATGGTCAGAAGCTTTGGGGTCAGGCACATACATCGTGTTGCAAGTGCCTAGATTGTGGAAAGACTGACCATCTGTTTAGATAATACACACATGTTGCCCCTCCCTAAAACTGTAAACCAACTACAAATCTGTGTACTGAGACATAATACTTGGGACTTGGAGTTGAGCTGCCTGCAGAACATACTGTGAACTAAGAGTTCCTACACGGACAAATTAAACAACTTGATTTTCAGCACCCTAAGTCTCCAGTGCACTTTCTTGTTCTCTGCACGAAATATACCACACCTTCCCAGTCTTGGCATTGATAGGGAACATTTACATGGACAGGGACTGAGCACTTGGCTTTCAAATAAGTTAGGAAATGGGGTAAATTATAGGAAAATGAAAAAATGTATATAAAAAAAAGTGTAAACACACCCAAGAAGCATTTATTGTGTTATAAAATCCTACAAAAGCAATGTTGCTTGTTTGAAAGATCACTCTGTGGTATCACAGAATCCCCTCAGTGATGAAGGACTATGTCTGGAATAGTCACACTATGTAAATGTGGGTGTTTTGGACTGAAAGATGAGAGAGTATAAATGATTTTCTATCATTGTTATTAGATCCTTTTGTATTCTCACCCCGACAGATGTGTTTTTCTCCCCGGCATGCGTGTGTGTGTTTGACTTTATGTTTGGTACCAGAACCACCCCATTCTGAGCTCCGTCTGAAAAGCTGAGAAAGGATTTATTTCAAGACTCACCCTTATCAACATTTATACCATTATTCCATAACACAAAACCCCCCACAATTGCACACCAGGGCTAATTTGCATCTAATTCCATTTCAGGACTGCAATTATGATGATGCATCGTTTTCTTTTCATAATTGAATTTAGAAAAAAGGGGCTGAAAATCGGAGTGTTATTATTGTGAGCAGTGATGTTTTTGGCAGGGCTTGGAGTGATTAAGTGGGATGGGTTTTTGGACCAATGCCTTCCACCATTATGATTATGTGTATGTGAGTGTGTGTGTGTGTGTGTGTGTGTGTGTGAAAGCTTCAGAGTTGTTCACCTGCCACTGGCCACACCTGTGACCACCTGGCTGCATTAGTGTGGTTTTATCTGTAACACACAGGTATGCTGAAGTCAACGCCTCCTTTTATCATGGGCTGAGCTTTAGCACAAGGTTAATTACCAGCGAGAGTGGAGACAGGAAGCGTGGAGGAAAAGCACAACACTGAGCACTGAACTGATATACCAAAAGGGTCCATATCTTACACTTGTGGTGCATTTTATTTTTTCCCCCTGAGGTCCACTTATAATAATTGTGTGGGTTTATGTACCCAAGCAAGTCATTATTCATTTTTACATGGCCGTATTCTAACCTCTCTTTTACCCATTAGGATTAAACAATCCCTTCCTGTTACCATGCTTTTAAGCCTCTTATATGTAAATGATATCCACTTTGATTAGCTGCACTGCATCGTGTCATGTTCAAAAAACACTCTGGATCTGTCTCCTCTAAGCATTGGCCCCATCATCAGGAGATCATGTTTTGGATCCCCCTGTAATGCCACAGCCATCTGTGGCTAAGTCTAAGCCAGGAGTCCAAGAATGGCTAGTTGGCCCTTACTCTCTCTAGGTTAGTAGGCTGTAGGGAGTCTGAATTGGCACTGTCAGAATTGGCAGTTAGTGTTCTCCTCCAAGCATTCTGAGCTGTCCAATGGCATGTTAATGACACTTCTAAAAGATTTTGTGCTTCTTTCTATGTCTCTAAGTAATCCTTCACTCTGCAGACTGAGCTTGTGCATGATGATTGGCACTTTCAGTAGCAGCTAAATGTTGTTTTGCAGCTGGACTTGTAACCCACTCTACTTTGCAGATGGTCGTATTGCTTGCTCAGCTTGTTTAAGGAGTATCCACAAAAGGTTATATCAGTCCAGGTACTGTGAAATCTGGTTTTGAGGCCATCCTCTTTTCAGCCTCAGCCTACTATAATGGTTTGACATTTGCCTCTAGGATTGCAGGCATTCTGTGGAATCTACCTGTGCAGTATTGCCAATGCCACTGGTGGCAACACAATCCTTAAGCATGATAGATCCACCCCCATGCTTCATAGTTCTATGGACAAAGTTTCATGTCCCACAGGGTTGTGATTTAATGACTCTTCTTACGACTCTTCCACAAAGATTATTTTTGTGCAAACAATGCCACACAGTGGAACGATGCACCCTCTACTTGACTAAGCTAAACCTTAGCATTTCATTTTGTCTTTCTTACCAGCATTAGACCAGTTATTTTACCCGTTACGAGTTCTAGCTCATTTAAGATCGCCTCTTGACCTCCCTAGTTTGTAATAGCAGTCTGCAATGTAGAAACTGCAAGGTGAAAATGCTTAACTATCTTCCCATAGCCTTTCCATGCCTTTTGTTGTCTGAGACATAACTGTGCATTGTGCATTAGTTACAAGGACTAGGTTTTCTTAATTATGAAAAACACCAAAAAGGTATTTGGCAGGTGCAAATGTGTTGTTTTTTCCTAAAATTACAAAAAAGCTTTTGTTGCTTAGTTTGCTTATATCTACTGTTTAAACTGGCAAAGTGTCACCATATTGAACAAGAAAAACAATAAAATGCAGTTTTCCCAGCCCCCCAAAGCTTCATAATAACTTTTCCATTTCTCATTTTATTATTGTAACAATAAAGGCACAATTTGTCATCTCGCGAATTTTTCCCAAAGTCCAGATCTGCCTTGTGTAGGCCTTCAAAACTCCCAAAAGACACTAATTAGATAAAATGAATGATGATGCTCATGATGTCCCCAAAGTATAATAAAATGCAATACTTTTATCTTCTACTTTCTAATAAGATCTTCTTAGATCTGACAAAATCAGTCTGACAGTGGCTTTGTGTCTGTTTTTCTTTAATAAAATCTGTTCAGAATGGGCACCTTCAAAACACAAGAAAAATACAATGTGTTATCACTCTTGAAAGCAATATCAATCACACTGTTGTCGCATAATGATTTACAAGTTATTCTAAACAATGTAGGGCACAGTCAGTATTCTCTTATTCTGAGGTCAGGCTATAATGCAGCTTCTTCACATTGCATGATAAATATTTGGCTAAATTATTGATTTGGTTCTTGACACTGCATTCTGCAGCAGCAAATAGATATAATGTTTACACAGATTTGCTAATGTGATGTAGGCTAATATTAGCAAATGTATGGTTAAACACCAGAAACAGTCAGAAATAGCTGATTTTGCATATAGCAATGTCTGCTGTAGTTCCCAAATATTAATGTTCCCAGTTGTTAAGCATATTCCCTCAATACACTACAAGCCTTACTGTACAACTCCACAGCCCACACAATTCATTTAGAAAATAAGTTCCTGTTTTAAATGACAAAATATAATTTCTATGCAGTCTGCAAGCTTACAGAATCCATCTATCCTCTGATGGTCTTATCTGTGGTGGAAAAATAAGAGAGAGATGGATTAGATCATTTAGAGCGAAAGATGAGGTGAACGAGAGAAAAGATTAAATGACAGAGTTAAGCCTCAGGAGCCAATAACTCTATATTGATTCAAATACAAAAAAAACCTCAAGTGTGTGTGAGTGTGTCTCATATGAGCATGTAAACGTTCCCGATGTGTTTGATACACACTGGTGTAAACATGTTTCATTTGGAGACAACATGGGGCAAGGAGCGAGGTTCAGTACAGAAGAAGCGGTATCACAGAGGAATGAAAAATAAGAGAGATGAAAAATTGAGACACAAAGCCACTGCTAGAACGAATGTGACAGATTTGGAAGTTTCCTAAAGAACAAAGACTGTGAGGAACATGAAAGTGTCACATTTGAACAATTCATTTGAGAGCTGATGTGAGTTACTATCATTTGTACCTAATTTATAAACACCAATAACCACAAACAATCTCAGATTTGCTGGAGATCATGAAGACATATCATCATGGTGTGAGCGTTCTACACCATCACCAAAACTGTACAGATGTGTATGTGTTTTGAGTTTCCATGGAAACAATACAGTTTGTTATTAATAATTAATAACATACCTGTATAATGTATTATTTGTTTATGTTAACTGTCGATGTTAATTGTTTCCTCTTTCCCCTGGTTGGTTACCAGGTCCAAGAAGGGAGGGGTCTCCTCTATAAACATTAGGATGGGAGAAGCAGGGCGTCTTTTGGTCTTGTTTCTTTTCTTAGGTGTAGAGGTCGGTGTAGCCTTCCAGCTGTGGCCTTGAGCTGTGAACAGCAGCTTTAGTGTTCATTTTGTTTTCGGGTCAGGTAACGGCCTGGTATTGGATATGGTCATTTGGGTTGTTGGAACTATCCTAGTTTTATCTTTCTACACATATGTAAATATGTGTGCCTGGGTGTGTCAATAAAAGAAGAGCACTGTGGACTGGGAGTTTCTGTCCGCTGTATTAATTTACAGGCCTTATGCCCTGCCAACAACACAGTACCTTACACCTACAGAAATTGTAACTGGATTGCAAGAAGCTCTGAGGTCAGTGTTTAAACTACATCTCTGGTTCAGCCATGTAACACTGTGTTCTGTCTTCTGCAATGAAATGACTCAGGGTTTCTTCAAAGGTGCCAAAGAAGACTTTTAGTGAGTGTTTGGGGTGACAAATGCTCAGATGCAGCATTACAAACCTATTTACCACCCTGTTATTATATTAAATTTTTCTTTTACGGCACAAAACCACAATTTTTCCCATGTCGCTGTTTTTCATTATGTCATCTCAACACAATGTGCTGTTAGCAAACGGAAGAGATAGCTAAGCCTTGCTTGCCGGGTTAGCTTTTAGCCTTGCTCCCACTCGCTTCTTTGGGATAAGCTTTTAAGGTTTGATTAGCTTCAGTTTGAGAGACAGTATAGGTAGTCCAGTTTGTTTCTGAGGGAGCGGACAACGGAGATAATAGGTGGCTAAAAGCTAAGATTAGCTTTTAGCCTAACACAGATTTGTTTCGCATGCTGTCACTTCATTGCGTGTCAGGTTTGAACCCCTCTTCTGCAGACACTATGACAGGAAAAGCTGCAGTTATGACATGTGATTGAGAGGGGGGGGGGTATAAATAAAACCCCTTTATAAAGAGTACAAAGTACAAAGTAATGTTTACTTATACTACATCCATCATCTATCAGCATTAAGGCTGTTATTTGCCAAACATAAAAACAATACATGCACTGGACAAGACCTAATTGACGTTGAAATTCACACTAATGAACAAAATAAAAAGGCAATAAAAAAAATTTAAGTTATTTGCCAATTTAAATATGCAGTCTTTGTCCCTGCAGCCTCCAAAATCACTTACCTTTGTTTTACATTCTGTGATGTTCCCCAATGTGCTCAAGGTCATGATGTCTAATCTGCAAGGCCGCAAGGTATGAATGTGTATGAAAAGCATTAATACTAGAGCATTGCAGATTCACTTGCCTTTGTGGTTAATACTGACACCAAAGTATGCACATCTGCACACGGATGGTGTATTGCAGATTTTTGTGGGTTTGTCTGGATATTTAATGTGTATTATTGTTTTCAAAGTCCTTTTGTTTTGTTTATGTCAGCATGTGTGTGTCACTATGACTTTAAGGTAAGTCTGAGGAAATCTGCATCCCAAGCACACAAGCCTCGTAGTGTGATGGTGCATGCAAATGAGGGCAAGCGCGGTGCCGGATATCACTCAAATGGTAAAACAGTCTAGTAATCCATCTTCGTAAAACGACTGACTGTCGGTGTAAGGAAATGAACAGTGGCATGCAAAACTGTGATTTTTTAACCATCTATTTTGTGATTGAACCCAAATGCCTACTAGCTACCTTCAACTCCCCTTGTTGCCCAATGGTATCAGCACTCACCATCAGCTGACATAAACAATCATAAAGCTTTATAAATCATTAAGGTTTTTTTTAACCTTTTAAGGTTCTACTTGCAATACATGTTATTAGAAATATGGTTCTTACCTGCCATCAGCAGACAGAGCCCAAGTAAGCACAATATACCATGCTCTCTCTGGGTGGGTAGATGGCTCTCTCACTCTCTCCCTACTTCACTTCAGTGTGAGGCTGCAAGCCGATGCATCAGAGCTGGGTAACCTGCACTTTCCTCCAGGTATGGTGGTTTCCCGGTGACATTGCATCAGCGGCAGATTGAAAAGAGGTGTTGTGCGTGTGTCAGTCCTCACCCTCCTAGTGTCGGGAGACTTCTAACTATGGGGGTTGAGTAATTTGCTATATAAAATTGGGTAGAAAATAAATAATAAAATTAAGAGTGTAAGATGAAAGATGCCACATTGGCTAGCATCATGAAGACTGATGGGGGGAGAGGGAAAGCCAAAAAGCCAAAACCTCTTAAACTTGTGTTGTGCTGACAACAGGCAATCATATTTTGAGCAGAACAGAAAAAAGAGCCATTGTACATTGTATATAAGCTGATTTGCATAATATATACCGCATGGCAACTGGATTTTCAATCACCAGTGTCACATTAGACTACCAACTTTTAACCCTTTCACAAAACCTGCGTCCGGAATGATCTGCCGAGGCTGGTCCTTGGCTAGTACAATTCTACCCGTCAGCTTAAATCAGCTTTAATCAGCTGGAATTCTACTGCTTTATCAAATCTGTCTGTTGATTAGTCTTCCCACAGCATCCGGCATGTCCCTAAAACACAGCCAAAACACACTGACATCTGCAACCTGTGTTAATCGACTCATGCTCATATTGGCAGTGTGTAGCTGCCCTACTTGTTTGAGTTCCATATGTTTTAGGAGACTATGGTCATAATCCCACGTTAACGTTGCTCGCTAAAAAATAGTGCTTCAATGTTGTCAGTGATTTATGACACTGTTAACATGTAAAAATGGCTGGATGATGGAGGATGGAATTGTTGGTTCTACCTTAAATGGTGTAGACGTTAAACAGTTAAACAATAAAACAGTAAACTATTCTACTTTCACTATTCTGAGGTGGAAATTTGGCTTAAATAAATATTTGTTACATTAGTTATATATGTCTTCAAAATGTAATTTAAAAATAACAAATATTATAATAAAACTATGATAATAAAAACATTATACAGTATATATAACTGTATATATAACAGTATATATAACTCAGGAGATAGCAAGTGAACCTCGCTGAATACTTGAACCGCCGGGTGGCTTGCTCGTAAACAAGGGAGTCGAGCCAAAGCTGGCCTAAACACTATGTGGTCTGGGACGGGAACCTCTCGGGCTACCTCAAGGTTTCTTACCATTTATCCATTTAATTCTCGGCGAGGAGCTCTGTAGCAGAGCTCCTTAAGTACCCTCAGTCTCAGGTGCAGCACATTAACTAATCAAGACGTGGTAAACCTGACTTGAACACATGAACATGAAAAAAAAAAAAAAACACTGAAAAAAATTTTAAATAGCTAAATTTTCAACATATTGTCATTATCAGGAAAAAAAGAATCTTCTTTTCTGTTCGTATCATATTTAAAGGGACAGACAACACTAGCTAAGTGAATATGAACTGCAGTAAATCCAGAAGAAGCTAAACAAACAAGAAATGCACAGCAATATTTATGAAGGTATTATTTAAATGTTCCTGTATCATTTTTGCCATTTTGGACTTTTTTGACATCATTTGAATCTGGTAGTTGTTCTTTTTTGTCATCAAATTCATGATAACCAGATCAATAAAAATGACTCTTAATACAATACTTTTTCATTGACTTCCATTGAAAGCTTTTTTTTCTTTTCCTGTAAAGTTTCCATTTCAAAGACACAAGGTTTTTGCTTGACAGTGGCAATATGTATTGTGGGTGAACTCTATCTTTAAGAAGGAGAGTTGAAAAGTCCACAATAACACAACACAAGGCAAAACATCTTTGTGTCAAAACAGTCAAACAGATAAGTTCGGGGAGGGAGTTAGCGTGAAGAATTAGATTAAGGTGGATAAATTGTAATCACATGTCAAATAAAAGGTTAAAATACCTCCAGGACAGAAACCGCAGGATCGGAATTCTCTGCGTCTGGCTTGTTTGTAGCGGAGGGACTTGCAGGGCTTTGGTTATTCAGCGAGGAAACAAGCAGAGACAATTTCACTGGAAAATTTGGTTTCAGTAGCAGGAATATCTTGTAGCCCTGGG
Organism: Salminus brasiliensis; assembly: GCF_030463535.1. Classification (NCBI taxonomy): domain Eukaryota; kingdom Metazoa; phylum Chordata; class Actinopteri; order Characiformes; family Bryconidae; genus Salminus; species Salminus brasiliensis. The sequence goes on along the minus strand of NC_132884.1, from coordinate 16,916,225 downwards.
GATGGACAATTCCTCTGAAATGCTAAATGCTAAAGAAATGCTATATATTTTTGAAAAAAAGACTTTAAACTTACAGGCCTGAAGCAGAACACCAGATATGTTATGTGCAAAACATCAGACAACTTAAACAGCTGTAATTACAGCAATGGCTACATGCACATAAAAAATGATGCTGTGTTACACTGTAGTCTAAAGTTTGCAGGACATCCGAGTGGATGACCTGCATCCAGTCAGCAGCACAGTAATACTAAATACAGTATGAATGATAAACACTGATAAAAAGGTAATAGGGTGATTTAGGTGGTTCCCTGACAATCTCAGTACACTGTACTTTTTTCCAGCTTTAACTTAAATTTAAAAGCTGCCTTACATTTGTAATTCAAGTCAAACTGGAATTTCTATTTACTTTAAACTAATGACTTAAGGTTGTAGGTAGGTAGTTTGGCTTTCAACTTTGTTTCAACCAATTTCAAAATACAGAGGACTTCATAAAATGACTTACTTGTTCCAATTATTGGCTTCAACTTACTTATATAAGTTAAAGGAAGTCTAAACATTACTTTTTAAAGTCATTATTATGTTCAAACATTTAGTGTTGTAAATTATTATTATAAATTGTTATAATAATTAAAACAAGCATAAATTCTAAAGCATTTACACACAAGTAAAACTCATACAGGTCCCACTCAGCAGTACAGAAACTGATCACTTGCTCTTACAGCTGTCAACCTTTATACAACTAGATACCTAAGACAATGTAGCCTGGGGGATTGACTACACAATAATGGTGAGTCGGGGGATGACACACCCAGTATGCAAATAAATGATGGAAGGAGCCAATGACAAGGTGCCAATGGCAACAGCTTAAACTCAATTATTCTAAGCTGATTCAACTCAAAGATCTGGAAACCTTTTCTAAATATTTGCCTAACGTATTGTGTAAGTAACATGTGGGATACATTCAGTTGTACGTACCAACATAGTTATAACATAGTTCGTTTAACTCATTCCAAATCCCTACTACATAAAACTAACTTAAAACCCTGAGTTGAATAAAAACAACTCATAAGCTCTAGTTGAAATCACAAAATGAAATTTGATAAGTCAGATGTTATCAGAACATACTTTTACAGTGTAGTGGGAGTACAGAACTGTCTGAGAAGTAAAATGTGCAATAAAAGCCTGTGCAGTCCTTTACATTTTTGGTCCCAATGGTAGCACAAACACTGCAGTGGAAAAAAAATGTATATATATATATATATATATATATATATATATATATATGTTTGGAAGTGTAATGGCAAATGTATCCAAATGTAAAATACTATCTGGTAATTGGTGTATCCCATGTGTCTTATAATCAGTGGGGGGCCCACGCTGGCTGACTGCTCAAGCATTGGCAAGCTGCCAACTTGCTTGCCATAGCAGTTCTGATGCTCAACAGCAGCAAATAGCTCAGTAGTAGAAGAAAAATTGCAGTAATAAAGTAATATTATTACATTATTATAAAGTAAATTCCCCTCTCATTCAGCACTGGCAAGCTGCGGTTAGCTACTCTGGTCAGCCTGCTCTGATAAGGCAGGAATACAAGTGAGAGTATGGAGTATGGAGAATATCACTGCTGTCCAATGAAAACCATGTATCTCCATTTTTGTCCATTTTTGTGCGTTTTTGTGTCTTCGCCTTTAAAGTCAGTGTTTTGGAGATACATGTTTTTCTTTGGACAGATATAGACATATAAAGACCAGACAAAGAACCTGTTAACCCCTTAAAAAGCCTATGGTCCACAGATGGGTCGAAAGTGTTACTACAAACTTCTGTTACCAATGAACCCCACCCTGTAGTTCCAGAGTAATACACCCAAGTGTGTGATAAGCATTTCTGTGTTAAGGGGTTAACATCACACTCTTGACTTTGGTGGATTTGACAGAGCCAAACCCACACAGTGAGAATGGCTACAGCCAGGTTACTGCTGTTAGTTACTGTTTAGCTCGTAAATAGAGATTGTTAAACAGGAGTGTGTACATTCTGCAGCACAAACTCTCTCTATTGCCATGTTCAGCAAATCTTCTTACTTGCACTTTCATTGTTCTTCTGCTCTGGTCCGTTTGGTGTGTTTTTAGCGAAGATTTGTCTTCACTCTCTGTCAGACCACAAGCGAGTGCACTACACTAAGTTTGCACATCATAGGAGTGATTCATCATTCTGCTGGCCTCCCTTATTGATTTTCTTTTGCTATGGGTACTGGTCTGCACGTGCACTGATTTATAGCCCACAGAGATGAGAGACTGACTAGCTAGTTAGTGTGCTCTCCATCACTCCATCGAAAGGCTGCAGTCCAGAGTATGTGTCATCAGTGGCATCTGTAGGAAACTTCCTCAGTATTAAAATGAGTTGGTTATTTCAAGTGACGTGACACTATGAGACTAGACCTGTAATTGCGAGAGTCTCGCAGCTAGTACATGTCAGTTAGCAGCACTGCAAACATGTACAATACTGAGTTAGCATGAAAAGAGTTACCCGATCATATTTTGATGATTTTCGACCGGGTTGTTTAGTAGTGTACTCTTCTGCACAGTAATCCAGGTGTTACAGATGTAAAAATCCCATTTTCCTCCAAACCTAAAGTCTTCAGATTTACAAATATCCCTCACAAGGTGCTGCAACCTTTAGCTTTTGTAGTTGGTTTTAGAGTCATCTTTTCTCCATTTAAAGTAAATAAAATGTGAACTATAAACTGACAGATTGATGCAAGGTTCAACAGAGGTTTTCTTAGCTCAGTTAGCACAAAAATGAAAATGCTCCAAGGTGCCTTTGTAGGATTTTCTTTTCTGTGCATCATTTCAGTTTAGTTCGGCAGCTCCTTGGCAAAGAGTTCAAAAACAGGGAGTGTATAAAGGCACTTAACCCTGCCTGTATTGCCCATGGTGAGCAAATGACTGTAAGGCATGTTGAGGTGAGGTTAACAGGTGTTATTTTTTCATTGGTGTAACTAATGTTATATATACTAGCTGCCAGAAGTAATGCTCTAATGATGCCCTTCATGATGAAGCCAAACTCCATGTGCACTTGCTTAAACTCCCTGTCAACTTGCTGTACAGATTAGATAAAATAACCAAAAGTGTGTAAGGTAACACTAAACTCATATGCAGATATGCTTTTACAATAAATTGACTTACTTAAGATGTTCTAAATGACATTAGTAAGAGTGTTCCCTCATTACTCCCATATTCCTCTACTATTTAGTTGTGCTATTTAAAAAGTACAAAAAATGCTGTTTCCTTAATGTAGTTAAGAAACAATTAGCATTTCTGAATCAGCTTAATTATTTAAACTAAGACCAGACTACAGAGGACCCCTACTCATCTCTACTCTGTTTGCTTGCCCTGTATTGTGCCTTGACCAGGACGCCTGGGCTGAAACGTGGCACAAAGTTTGGACTGAAATTATCATTTAAAATTAGAGTCTTCTGCTTGTGCTCTGAGCTACAAGGCTAGACCTCACTCTGATAAGAATGAGAAATAGGTAAAATGAGGTGACAGGGTGGTGGTGGGGAGTGAAAACTATATGGACAAAAGTATTGGGACACAACAGGTGTTTAATTCAGTTCCATTGCCACAGATGTATAAAATCAAGCACATAGCCATGTAATCTGCCTTTACACACCTTGGTGAAAGCGTGTCCCAGCATGGTACTGTACTAGGATGCGAACATTTCAACAAGTCAATTGGTGAAATTTCTTCCCTCCTAGATACTCCACCATCTGTGGAGTGTTATTATTGAAAAGTGAAAGCATTTGGGAACCACAGCAACTCCATGTATGTTAGCTCTGTTTAGAGGTTCAGTCCATATTCAGTCTAATAAAATAATGATAGAAGGCCTTGATCAAAAGGGTGAAGCACATTAGTGACACACACACACACAAACCCCCCATACTTCTTTATACAATCACACCTTCTAACACATTACGGGCTTTCAGAAATCTGTGATGGTCGCTTTAATGCCACACCTGGCCAGAGCTGTGTGACTGCAGTGGTGCAGATTGCAGGCCGGGGGAGTGAAAAACATAATTAAAAGTGTGTTTGAAAGTGTGTGCGTGTACCTGATGGAGCCACCCCCCTCCAGCCCCCACCTGGGCAGAGGAGCATGTGTTGCTTCTGAGCGTCTGTTCACTTCTGCACACCCACACACACACACTGCAACAGCTTTAACGAGATCAGGTGTTCCTCCCCAACACAAAGCCCAAACCGAGCTCCACCAATCCACTTTGGACTGAATGGCTTTTTTACCCAGATGAGAACACAGCTGATGTTAGGGCTGTTTTTGTGTAAAAGGTGTTTTTGTATATGAAGGTCTGAATGGAGTGTGTGTGTGTGCGCATCAGCCATGCATTTTTTTCTGACTGAATACTTAAATGCTCGAACTGAGTGAACACACCAGTTACATTATTGAGTTGACAAACTTCACTCCACTTATTTAGCTCTCCAAAATGGCAACTTTACAGGTGAAGGAAAAAAAAAATTGGAGCATTTCTTTTGGTCAAAATGGAGATAAAGGCTTTCTTCATGCTACTAACTGGATGCTTCATACTGGATAAAAGCATTGCTCATATAATGCTGATACTCTGCGTTTTGTTTTGTTACAGTATTACCAGATAAACTTGATCTTTTTGGCACCCGAAAAAACTAGAATTTAACAAAATTAAGCATTTCCTGTTGCTTTTGATCAGAAAACCACTTCACAATCCTAAGTGGAAACTTCCGAGGAGGACCTGAAGTCAGCAATGTGCTGCAAAAACAAACCAACTGTTTGTGTGATGTCAAAAGCCTACAGCAATTTAGACACTCTAAACTCTAAAACTCTAAACTCTAAAACTCTAAATTTATGCTAAAGAGAAAGGAGTGTTTCAGCCAGGTCTGCTTCTTTTTTGAATGATCAGAGGTCACAGCAACAAAACCAGCCTGTTACTAAACGTTTTACACTTATGGTCATTCTGCCAGTTTCTGCTACCGGTTTTGGTAGCAGCAGTTTCTGCACTGTGAAACCAAAACTGGCAGAATATATAATGTAGAATTTCAGTTCAAACATTTTGCATTTTTATTAGTTTATTTGCATCACATGCAGGAGGGAAATGGCTTTAGGAATTGTGTTTAGGAAAATGGAAATAGAAGCAATAGTCTAAAAATCAATCACAACTGTATCTGGTTCATAAAACCACATAAGTGGTGTATATAGTCCATAAATGGACTACAGGGAGGACAATTACCCCAAAAATGCAGAACAATGGGCCTTTAAATATTTCTGAACAACAGTTTAATTCATCTGTAGCATTTTAAATGTTATGCTACTTTGCCAAATGTAAATAGAAGGTGAGAAAATATGCCTGACAGAATATTCACATGGGTATCAGTGTGTGTGTGTTAGACTGTGGCTAATTGGATGATACACTGGAGTATGTAATGAGCAACTTGCTGCATAAATATGAAGACACTTAAAACACACAGCTGCATTGAAATCTGGGTAAATGACTGCAGGTGACAGTTTAATAGTGTGTTTAACCCTAATCTCAGGAAAGCTTGCATCATCACAGATCATGGACCAGTCTGGAAGACTTTATAGACCAGCATGGAATTCAGCATGTGTTTTTTTCCACCCAGCAGGGACAGTGTGTCAATTTCGAGTTATTTTATAGACAGCTCTAGTCTATAAAGTGCAGTACAGTATAGTACTCTAAGGAAGATTCGGAACAATTTTGGGAATAGGTGTAAAGCAGATTTCTGTTTACATGAGTGTATGGTTGTGTGTCTGTGTGCGCATTTAGAGTGTTAGCAGCTGTTTCATGTCTCTGTGTAGCGTGCTGATTGGCAGGTGTATGAAGATTCTTCAGTGTGTGTGTATTCCCTCAGCAGCGTTTCCTCGTGTTTCTGCGTGATCAGGGTTTAGACTGACAGCTCTGATTCACCTGCTCAGGCTGGAGGAGGCAAACAACAAAAGAACAAGTCATTGCACACAGTATAAGCAATAAGGAAACCCACTTTTAGGACCTTCATATGCTGAATGTGATGCATTCATGCAGTTTAGCTAAATCGCAAAAAAAAGTATTCAAACACATCAAAAAGTACTTCTTGTACATCAAATGGTATTGGTTCCCCCGACTCAGTATGCAACATCCTATCAAGTAAAGTCATCTTGAGATGTCCAATATTTGTCATTTGTAATGGTTGTAGGAAAACTCTAAGATTACAGCCCACTTGTTAATTTATGAAATTCACATTGTATTGGCAGAAATGTAGTTTGTTTTGAAAAACAAGTTAAAAACAAAGTTTAACAAAGTTAAACAGTCTTACCACCTTCAGCAGTTTCAAATTGGAACAAATGAAATATGTCAACCTCCATCAAGTTCATTTGTTTGGTCTCAGACTCAGTAGGGTCAGTGGCTCCTCCTCATTCTCAGTGGGATAGATTCAGCAGAGTCTCACTAGGTTCAGTTGCTTTCCAATGGCTCCTCCACAAAATCGGTAAGCTCAATGGTTCCTCCACAAAATCGGTACGGTCAGTGGTTCCACCACAGAGTCGGTAGGGTCAGTGGTTCCTCCACAGAGTTGGTAGGGTCAGTGGTTCTTCCATGGTGTCTGTATGGTCAGTGGTTCCTCCACAGAGTTGGTAGAGTTAATGGTTCTTCAACAAAGTCAGTAGGTTCAGTGGTCCTTCCACGGAGTCAGCAGAGTCAATGGCTCTTCAGTTCTCCAGCAGTTCCTCATTTGAACCTACACTGATGTCAAAATGACAAACACATTGTGCTGAATCTGCTCCCAAAATTGCACTGCTTGCTGAAGATCACCTGATTGCTTAAATTTGTTGGGCAGGATAATACATTGTTAGTCAAAATAACCTAAAATTGTAGGACAGACGTGGCCTATGAGAAGCTTGTGAGAAGACGTTCTTAGGCTTACAATAAAAACAGCTCATGTCAGAGCCTCAGTGCAAAATCTATTTGGATTTTGATGTCATTTATTGCCCAAGATGCTCCTGCCTGGTTGATTTCCAAAAGTAAAGAGTTTCTCAAATCCCTGTTTTCTTTTCCTCCAGGGTCCTCTATCCTCATCTTCAAACCACATCATCCTGAGTATCAGCGGGGTCAGAGTGGCCTTTAGATTCTGCTGATCATCCTCCTTTATAATGCAGTTCTTCTGTAGTAAACACAGCTTTTAGAGATGAAGAGCGTGACAGGAATAAAGCCTCTGAGAGATCACTCTCAAGGTCAAGCCATAAAAAAGCAGAGGACACATACATATACATAACACACACACACACACACACACACACACATTCTCATACACACCCATATCTACTCTAATGTCCAGCTTGCTGTTCTCCTGTCTCTGGAGATGACCATCTGCTTTCCCTGCTTTATTTCCTCCCCAGTTGATTTCTGTCCTTCTGGAAGTTTGACACCTACGGGCCAAATTAGACTCCAATTAGAGGGATCTACATTCAACAGCACAACTTTTCCTGCATCTGTTTTTGTCTACAGGAAAAATATGAAAATTGATATTCATCAAATGAAGAAGATGGTGGGAAATAGTCATGTACATAATTTATTTCAATATTGTCACATAAGGATTACAGCCCTCATATGAAAGTCCTGTCCATTTAAACCCAATTCTTCACAATTTTAAGGACAGGGATTGAGATCTGGTGATTTGACTGGTTAGTCACCATCCCAGTGTCTGTAGTACGGGTCACACACAGATTTACCTTTCGATGTTGGCAAGAACTCCAAAGGTAAGATTTGTCCTCACTTTACCAGGGCAAGGGGATGCATATCCTAATGCAGAAGAAGAAATGATGCATTTGACAAACTGTTTTGTTCGAGGTACTAATGTTTGAAATGTAAGAATAGCCTATTTCATATTACACTGTGATTTGTGCTCTGCATTTCCCTCCGATTGCCTTCAATATGTTCCTTAATATTACACTACTGTTCAAAAGTTCTCAGCGTATTCAATAACATAACATAAGCCACTATGGTTGTAAGTAACTGTATACAAGGCTCGAAATATGCTACTCTTAAATTCACAGGATTCAAATAATTAATAGGAAACTATAAAGCTGTTAATAAGTAAAGAGGTTCTCAAAGAATGCATTTATTAAATATTTTCAGTTGTTCTTTGCAGCATAAATAATGTGTGTGTGTGTGTGTATGCCTATTTACAACCCTGTTATTTTGCCTTGGAATAAAAAAACATTTTTTTCCTTTTATGCGAGCACACATTTTATATTTATATAATATAAAATATGCTAAATGTATATATATTTACGCAAAATATTTCCTAAAATCATTCCATATCTTACCATATATCTCTTTCTATCTTCAATTGGCCTGTCCCACAGTCTGGCCATTAGCTTTTAGACATTTTAGCCTTGCTTCCATATTCTCCTGAAGTAGTTGTAGCGTATATAAATGTAGTATTGGGGTGTAAATATGTATACAGTATTTGGAGTTTTGACGTTTTTACATCCCTGTTTTACTTATGATTTCATACATTCTGTCTGTTTCTCTAATATATATATATATATATATATATATATATATATATATATATATATATATATATATATATATATATATATATATATTGATTTTTTTACCAGTTAATTCTTATGTTCTTTTTGTGATATCAATTACTCTTCTCTTGGCTGTTATCTTTTTAATGTCTTTTAATTTGTTCCTTTACCTCTATTGCATTTCTTCTTTAAGTTAATTAAATATTATTTTGTTTTCTAGAAAGAAAAAACCTTTTCCACACTTTTGCGCAACAGTGTACTGTGTTACTGTGTACCATGCCCTGTGTATTTATCCACTGTAAGTTACTGTACTGTTAAGACATTTTTGTGTTCCTATCAGTATAAGACGCAAAATGTGCAGAAACGAATTCCTGTACCTGACACATAAACACAAACTAAGTGACTGTGGTTCTGATTGTGTCATGTCTCGCACATTAGCTTTTGAGCTTAGTTGATAAACTATGCTGACTTTTAACAGCTTAATTGCGATAGATGTTGCACTCTCTGACAGAAGACAGAAGCTTCTGGATCGGAGCCCACACACACTTCACTCTCCAAACCGAGGTCAGGCCGATCACACACTCCACTGTGTCTAAAGAGACGGGCACAGATGCTGCTAGCCAGAACCCTGCAGACTGTAATTGAAGTATTGATCAAAGCAGAGACCTCATTGATCGCATTCTGAGCTTTCTCCTTGTGAATGTGTCATATTTTGCGTGTGTGTGTGGGTGTGTTTAAATGGCACCATGATACAAACATTATCATGATAAAGTGGTTCCTGCATTGCAGCATTGCAAATGGAAGCGCACAGTCAAGGGTACATAAATGTCATCTGGACAAAAAAGAAAGGGGGGGAAAAAAGGAACGATCCTGTGGGCTACTGCACTGACAGTGCTGGTCTAATTGATCTCTACAGTAGGAGCTTCACTTGCTCATGTCAGAGCAGCGCAAGGACAGGGTGGCAGCAGAGGAGGCTGGAGCTATTGACTTTTTGGAGATGAGCAGAGCCTCTCCTACAGAAAGGTAACACACCGGCATTATGAAGAAAGGGAACCTTGACAAGGTATCAAATCATCCAGAGCCTAGGGAGAAGGTACAGAGAGAAGAAAGGGGAAAAGAACGACAGAAGGAGTAAAGGAGGGTGCGGGATGGGGGGAAAAATACAGAGTAGCAGGCCAGACATAGAGAGGACAGAGGACTATAGGGAATGAAAGGGAGAGAGAATCACCTTCTTTAGGACTCCTGTCTACTCAGTGCTGCAGAGCTACTACTCTTGACAGTGCAATTAAAACAGCTCTTGCCTAACCTTCTATTTACTCCCCTCAGAGACCAATAAATTACACTCATTTTTTTATCCCAGTAAAGCAGAGTGGAGCACATACTGTATATACAGGGCAGGGTGGGACACTCAGCAGCTGTCTAAGCAGAAACACTACACAAGTTTCATAGGCCCTCTGCAAATGAAAACGTCTCTGAGGGCTCTATTAACATCTCTTGAAAATGTTTGAAAATAATTATGTCAACTACAGGCTGTATGAAACAGGGTGTAGCCTTACGGTACTCCAAATGCACTTGTCCTGCTTGTACACTTGTATGTAGTCACCACAATAAGCTATGTTCAAACCAGGTGTGGACTCAATTAGTGGCCAATAGGGAGCATGGTATCTTTTGAATGGAAAATTAAGCCTATACTTTTTTTATTAATATTTACAAATTTAAACAAGAATGCCACAGCAAGCATTTAGGTCCAGGCCCATTGAAGATGCTTTCCGCCATAGCGGCCCTGGGGACACATCTAAATTTAAGACTGGAGCAGTACTCAATCTCAAAGCCTTGTTGCTCAGCTGACTGTATTATCTTGTTTTAGGATTATGTGAGCATGAAAGATGATACAATTATTAGATAAAATGATTTCAAATAAGTAAAAATTGTTTAAAAAAAATCGATGCATATAATACTAATATTATTAATATTATAACAAAGGGCATTAACACAGAGCTTTGGCTCTCTGCTCTTCTTAGAGGAAGGCTTTATAATAGTTGTAACAGTGCTGTGAGGATTTGATTGTATTTGGCCTGATGTTGGAGGATCAGTTCTAAACCACAACCATCACTCCAACTCATCCCAAAGGTAGAGGAGAAACAGAGACCCTTTTTGTGAAAGCTTCTTCCTTCCTATCCAACTGCTGTTTGCTTAAAACAGCTTAATATTTCTCTTTGTGGTCTGCAGAGTCCTCTTTTTGCACATTCTACAGTTCATAACATGCCTTACATGAGGCAGCAGAGTGTAAATGTGGTGAGTGCTTGCTGGGATTAGGACACATTCTGCCAAACGGTCCCAAAGATTTGTGGCAACTCAAGCCCCCTGAAACGCATCATGCCATTGTTCCTGCCTGATGTATGACATCCATGTAATCACTCCTGTGTGTCAGTATTCAGAACACACAGGCCTGACACACCACAACCCTGGTGTTAGTAATAGACATGGATTCTCCTGGTGCGGGGACCATTGCTGTACCTGCCTTGCTAATGCACTAGTCGAGTTTAGCGTACAAAGGCAAACTGCTGCAGGCAGTGAATTAGGTAAATCAGTCTTGAAGTTAGGTAAATCATGTCTTCCACCATGTTTAATTGGTGTTCTCCCATTGAAAGTGACACATGATGTACTGTAGGTGTTCTTAAGACTTACAGTAATATTAGACTTGAATTCATGGAGAGGATCTTCTCATAAGAAGTTAAACCACAACAATCTGCAAATTGCACCTCTAACAAGAATTTGTTATGCCTTAAGCAGCAGTATGCGAGAATTGGTGTTTACTATGAGTTCTCCTGAACATTATTCTGCCTACTTCTCCAACAGTTGTATGGGGAAAGGGGGTGGGGTGAAGTTAGGGTGATTCGAAGGGCTTATGACTGACAGAGGCCCTAAAAATTTATAGACACAAGGCTGTGGGAACAGGTGGTAGTGGCCCTGGCTTACATACTGCAATTACCAGCATGCTAAACTCGGAGTAGCAACAAGTCAGTGGAGCATCACAATGATTTTGAATGATTTCTCAAAGGTAAAATGCTACATGATTTGGCTTTGAACCATTAAATGTTGAAGAGCTCTGCCATTAGAAAGATTCAGAGAACTTTCTAATCAAAGGCAGGTTTTAATGGGCTGTGAACCATAGAAAACGTCTACATCTAGAAGAAGTAGATTCTTATGAGGGTAAACTGTTAGGACAATTACACAACCTTTTTCCCCTCCTGCTGGACAGTGCCATGCATGTTTTGATGGAAAAATACCATTATCCTGAATTGCTTCAAGGGACAGCTTATCCTCTGGAACCATCTTTTCTTCTGTATGAAGTTTGAAGGCTTTCATTAGATTAGTGCTGGTGATAAATAGCGTCCTTCATTGTGACAGTTCCCCTGAAGCTGCCACACCAAAAAAAAAGTCATATTGATTGCTACATCGAAAAGATTCATATTGGTTACCACAATGAAAACAATCATATAGATTCTCAATTTTCCAGTCCTGAAGCTGCATTAAAATACTGGACAGACATGAGCAGTGTGTTCAGAACCTTTGTCTGTGGATGCCTTGTAGGTGGCTTTGTGGACAGTTTCACACCGACCAGGCAGTCCTTTTCTTGGATGAAACTAGCAAACTGCTTGCAGGGGCAAGGTCTTGACAGTACTGATGTGAGTCTGACCTTTCAGTTTTGAGCAGTTTATTTGCTCAGGTTGAAGATATAGGTTGCTTCTGAGTGTGAGAGCGACAGTCTTCTAATAATCAAGTATATCTGGTGGCAGTGCCTGGACTCGTGGCTGCTGTTCCGTGAGAAGTTCAGCAGTCTGTGTTCAGTTGTATTCATGATTTTGATGTCAGTGTTTCCTTTGCTTTTGGGCCAATATTTAACAGCCAGCATAGGAGTAGCCACATATCTATACTTGCTTTGTGGACTGTGTGTTGAGGCTGATAATCCTTGATTACCAAAGTCAAGAAGGATAACTGGTACCTTAGGACTTCTACGCCTCTGCTACTAGAGTGACCAAGGAGTTGTCTAAGACAAAAATCAAATCAAATTTTATTTGTCACATACATAGTAATACACAGTATAACTTGCAGTGAAATGCTTTTTTGACAGTCTGCCCACATCAAAGCTATTCAATAAGATCTAAATTTAAACTAAACCTTAACTTAATGAAATAAAGTGCAAAAGTGCAAAAAAAAATGAAATAAAAGTTACATTTAAGTTAAATTTAAGTTAAAAAATAAAATATAAAAATATGAAAATATAGAAATATAGAAATATAAGAAGAAGAAAAAAAAAAAAACGACGACAAGACTGCAGTAAGGGTCTGTAGTTCTATCGATGTACAGCAGCTACACTTGTACACCAGAAATGTGGAGCTACATAGGAATGGTTTCTATGTAAAGGAATAACTTGATGTCTATATCCTCTCAAGGATCAAGAACTTTGTCATCCCAACTGTATAGAAGTAAACAGTGGAACCAAATAATGTTCCTACAGTGAAGAAGGCTGGGAAATGCACAGACAGTATGAGACAATATGAGGCGGACAATGAGCTGTGCAAGAGTGTCATGTTTTAAGGAGAAGGGAACATTCCAAAATCACTACCCGGAAGCCTAAGCAGCATGGACACAAAAATTAACATGAATCAAATCACAGACAGTGCTTGGAGCAGGGAAAGGACTGTGCAAATGATATATAAATTAAAATTAAGGGTAGATACATTTTAGATGCTCATTTTGGGTCGTAAATCGCTCTAATTCTTGATTTACTTATTTATTTATTTGTTTGTTTTTGCATCAATTTTCAGTTCTCAAATATGTGAAAATGACTGACAATGCAAGATATGATCTTTATATGACACAGATTTGTTACTTGCTATGGAAGTAAAACAGCAAAGAAACTTTGAGTCCTCAGTCTAAACAGCCAGATCAGAATCCAAGCACTATTTACATCAATTCAACTCAATTTTAGAAAACCATAGTGTGCGTGGGAATAAATAAATACCCATTACTATAGTTTCGCTTCGTGTTTTTCGTTTAGCAGATGGAGCAGCAGCTTTTCAACAGACCTTTGACACAGTCACAGTGTCAACACATCCAGCTCTGAATAGTAGCATTGTTGAACTTCACCCTGAACACTACAACTAGCCACAAAGAGACACAGCATCATATTTCTACATTAAACTATTCAAAAAGATACTGGACTGGGGGGTCTGTTTCTCAAGAGTTTTAACCAAACCTCACTGATAATGATTTGAAAGTTTGAATGAATTAACAGTGATCTTCAAGTTTAGCATTTTTTATCACAAACATGTGTAAATCTGTCCTACAGTTCAGCCCTGCGTTCACTCCGGTTCAGTTTAACTCTTGTTTTATTGGTTGCTTTGTTAAAAATGACACACGATGAATGGAATCTTTCAGCTGGAGTTTTTGTTTCATTTGAGCCTGATTAAGTGAAAACTCTGGTAAGTGACTGAATTATGGGCAGTAGCCTCAGCCATTGATTACAACACAACCAGAAGCCATTTAAAGCTTCCATTTATGCTTCTGCATTGATGGACCTGGAAGTGTGGTGACGGTTTATAGCAATAGCAGCTCAACAATAGCTGTGTTTCAATACAATGAAAAAAATACTATAGTGCTTCAAAATGTGTGTCGATGTTAGAAATGGAAACAGCCAATAATATTTTAACAATGCCAACAAAACATTTTGCATTGGAAACAGGTTTCATTAAATGTTTAAAGCATTTACGTATAACATAGTGTGTTGTCTGTGAAGGACGTGGATGTGAATGTATAGAACAAAAACAACATAATTTGAACAGGGGTGCCCAAACTTATAACTCTAATAATTCAAATATATACAAATGAGCCTGCTGACAACTTAGCTACAGCAGCTATACAGGATAATAATATTATTGTATGTCTACTAGTATGGCAAACCATCTGAGTATTTCTTTTTTGTGCTTCATTTAAAAAATACATTTCAAATACGTTTTGGAATGAAACAATGTATTTAAAATTATTATTTGAAAGTCAATATACAAAACATGAATACAGATCCATGTATATTGATTTACTGATATTGGTGAGCATATTTAGTAAATCAGAAGCCAATGCTTTTAGGCCTGTTTATTGTTACATTTTAGATGTTACTGTTGTGTAAAATAAAATACCAACCGTTCTTAAGAAGACATGTCTTATTAAAGCCCACCTATACAGTATGTGACATTCACCAATGTTTTCTTATTTGTGTAATTTCTGAGGACAATGGGATCCATCTGTATACTAGCAGAAATGCAAATGATTCTTTTGTTTAAAAGGACTTTTCTTAAGACTTTTCTGAGGAAGATTGGTGAGGCTCATTGTCTTTTTCTGCATATTCAGCTCAAATGATTCTGTGAGTCAAACTTTGTTGGGTCACCTTCAGTGGGCCTGCCAGATGAATCGGTGCCAGAGGACTCGGACCCACCATCCAACAACTCACGGCTGTGAAAGCGTCTTTAACAGAACACTCGAAAAAAGAAGCAGTTGTCAGAGATAAGAGCCATTCTTAAGATGATCTTAAGCAGCAGCATTACTAGGCAGAGAGGGATCATCAAGTCATTCAAGCAATTGCCAAAGTCATTACTCCCGCAGAGCAGTGTTTTACTGTTGTGCCAATGCTGCTGATAGGCATGCCAATGCTTTTGAAATGTTGGCAGGTTTGAAGCAACCACAGAGTGTGTGCTTAACTTTCGTAGCATCCAGCACCCCAAGCAACTACCCATGTCTGGCCAAATAATTTACCACATATAATTATTTATTATAATTTAAAAAGTTTAAATGATAGCTTTTTATGATTTCAGACTTACAGCTGTACACAAGGCAACATTTTATGTTTTGTTTAATAATCCAAATGCTTTCATGACAACGTTCTATAAGCTATACAATGGTAAAATATGATGAATAATGCTGATTGAGTTTTTAAATAAGTTCATCATTTCAGTTATGAAGCTTGAAAATTCTGAATTCCACATTGACTATAAAATACTGCTTCTGACTAAACTTTCTTTGGTTTGGTCCCACAATATCTTGGGGAACTTCTTAAACCATACAATCCATCGCATACACTTTGTTTGCAGGATGCTGGCCTTCTGTCAGTTCCTCCCTTTAGGAGAATCAACGCTGGAGGAAGAGCTTTCTCTTATAAGGCTCCCCAACTCTGGAAAAAACTTCCCCTTGGTGTTCGGGACTTAGACACCTGCTTAAAAACCTGCTCTCTGTTCATAAGTTCCTGACCAGTTCTGCAGTCTCTCTAATCTACTTCCTTTACAGGCTGGACATCAGTCTATTCAAACTCCCAAACACATCATTTTCTCCTTTCTTTTCTTTCCCCTATGTGCTGAGCTAGCCCCTGCTGTCTGCCTGCTGCTGATACAAGTCCATTTATTCACTCACATTTTCATCTTGTATGGGTTGATGCGACATTTATCTTTTTTTTCTTAATTCAGTTTTGTTTTATTGTTGTCTTTATTCCTGTTTTAATTTTTATTATGATCCAGTGTCGACCTGAGGTGTCTTGGTTCCTCTCAAGGCTTCTTTCTCTCGACCCAGGGGATTTTTTTCTTGCCACTGTTGCCACTAGCTTGATCAAAAGAGGCTTGGACCCAGATC
Organism: Salminus brasiliensis; assembly: GCF_030463535.1. Lineage (NCBI taxonomy): Eukaryota > Metazoa > Chordata > Actinopteri > Characiformes > Bryconidae > Salminus > Salminus brasiliensis. Next base: position 16,899,977 of record NC_132884.1, on the reverse strand, counting down.
TCTGCAAAGCTGCTTTGTGACAACATTTGTTGTAAACAGCGCTATTGAAGTTAAAATAGAATTGAATTGAATTTTATCATTTCTGAAGCCCTGATAAGCTTCAAATTCCAAACATAAACTTAGTAGATCTATGGAGAACAGCATAATGGGTGACTGACCTTTATATATATATATATATATATATATATATATATATATATATATATATATATATATATAAATAAATAAATAAGTATATAAATATACAAAAAGAATATGATAATCCATAAAAGAATATAAAATCTAAAGTAAAATGTAACTTCTATAAAGCTATACATATGATTTATTTTTCTATGGTTTATGGTTTATTTTCTCTGTGAAGAATTTCACAAAATAGCTTTAAAATAAGAGTATACAGTAAGAGTCACAGTCTAACCTAAGTTGGTTGTGTATTGTACCAGTGCATTCCTGATTACCACTGCTTCTGCATTAGCTTAACCATTGTATTATGTGTGGGTGGTGGTTTTGTTTCATTCTGGCTCCCATTGCAAAATTTGTGTGCCGGTGAAATGAATCTCTGCTTTTCCAACTTTTAGATGTTGTGGTGCATGCAACACATGGCCACAACTGTAGGTATGAATGAACAGTGAATTTGAGCAGTTAGCAAAGATATAGCACCTCCCTTTCAGTCTTCCAAATGTGTGTTTTACCTTGAACCAAGTACTATTCAATTGACAATTTAATGTTTGATGTTCAGAAGGTTCAGAAAAGCCTTTTGTGAGCCATAGGAAAAGTAGATGGGGCAAGAGCGCCTGTAGCCAGTAAAGGCACTTGGACTCCCTCCTGTCATGGTTGTGAACTTGGGGGCAGACGTAAGTGGAGATAATCTATTTAACAGAAAACAAAAGAGGATCTAAAATGAACAAAAACAAGATACAAAAATAAACTTCACCAGAAAATCAAACTACAGTAGAACCAAACAAGCTAAACTAACATGGGAAACAGCTAGACACTGAACAGGCCAAAGAAAAATTGCTATGAACGCACATGCACAAGACCAGACAAGGAACACTGAAACAAAGGAAGTACTTATACGCACCTGAGACTAACAAGAGGGCAGGGCTACAAAGGAGGCACAGGTGGGAACACTAATGAGAAGGCGGGACTATGGGTGGAGGCAAGAAACAAACACAAACAGAGCCATGTGCTAATGTGCACATGACAGGGCAAATCAGAGACATAGACCATAAAAGGAAAACACAAGGGCAAGACAAAGACACCTGTTACACCTCTATAACAGCTATAGCATGAGGGTGTGTTTCTTAGTGTTGTAAGAGCAGAAATGCAGGTAACTTGTCATTCAGCTTAAAAATGCAGAACACTGCATTTCATAAAACATGCACAGGTACTTAAACAGCAAGTATGGTCCCAGCTGTGGGGTTTTCCATGGCTGGTCCCTGGCTGGTACAGTCCCCCCCAGTGGGATTGGAATGTTGGGTGTAGAACGTTTAGCTTGGAACGTGACTCAACAATCAGCTTCAGTTCCACCAGTTCATCTAACCTGCTTCCCCCAGCACACAGCATGTCTCTACAGCCCTGCAGAAACACAGCAACACCAGAGTTAGTCAAGGTAAGTTTACTACTCATACCAGTCACACACTTGCTTATTTTAATTTTATTCTGTGTAAAAAGTGTATCTAAGATGCTAGTTTACAGCCTTTACAAGCCCGGGGTTATTCTCCAGTTTCTTACTGGAATTTTCTCTTCCTCATTAAATGGTGCAGAAGCTATGGATGCCAGAATGTAACTGTGCCGCTGTTTTAAGGTGTAATATGAGCTTTATGCTGCAAGATGAAGCAAACATGGCAGACTTTGTATCTTTAAAATGATAATTTCAAACTTTTTATATCAGTCAGATCCAGTGAATCCATGAATCAAAGTCATCTGTTTGCACAGTTACTGCCTGTTGATTCACCACATTGTTCTACAGATGACGTGCAGCTGTTGCTGAGTAATACCACATTCTCAAACCCCCAAATAGAAACTCACTATGTGCAGACCATCACATACAGCCAGAACTCGCTTGTGAAAGGGTTAATTTTCAAATTCTATATGTATAACTAAATAACAGACAGAAGGCAGTTACAGGCAAGTAACCATATTTAACCCCTTAACTAGTTTATGGTCTGCCAGCGGGCCAAAAATGTAATTACAAACTTCTATTACCAAAAAATAGCCCCACCAGTGTGTATAGACATAACTGTAGTTTCTGAGTTATACACCTTACTGTGTAATAAGTCTTGCTAGCATGTTGATATGCTAGATTCCATGTTTGCATATTGCCGCTTTGAGCTAAAAATGTTGTATCTTTATATTGTGCTTTTTTTTACTTTTTATTTTTGGAAATGTCTTATTATAAACTAGGTTTTTTAGAAAATGTACAAATCGTCAGCTGTTTGCAATACTGACTACTTTCAGAATTATTATTATTGAACTCATTCATGACAAGCGTCTTTAGTACTTAGTGGCGCACCCTTTTGCAGTTACGACCTGCTGGCAATGTGATGCACAGCCAGACACCAACTTCTGGCAGCATTCCTGAGGAACTATAACTCATTCCTCATGGGCAATGGTCTCTTCCCTAATATATTTGGCTTTGCTGCCTTCTTATGCTGCCTTCTTCAAATTCAAATCAAAGGTCAAGTCAGGCGACTGTGATGGCCACTCCAGTATCTTGCAGGAGGAATAATAAAGCATGCCCTACAAAGAGTCTACTTTTAAGAGCCTACAGTGAAACATGGCTGTGGCTCAGTGATGCTCTGGGCCGGATTGGCTTCCTCTGGCCCTGGAAACCTGCAGCATTTGCAGGGCAAGATGAATTCAATCAAGTATCAGAAACACCCAGGCAAAAACGTCATGCCTTCTGTGAGGAAGCTACAGTTCTTTCTAAAGCGAAATGTTTCATTTAGGCCACAATTTCGTTCCATATATCAGTATAAGTCTGAGGTTGTGAGTATGGCTGCATCATGTGTCCTTCCAGATGTACCAACACAAATGTTGGAAAAGAAATAGGAATGAGTCCCATTAAGCAAGCTGTACACCTGTAGCACATAGGAAGTTTGGTATTCTATATAATTTGCCTTTGCATCTTATAACGATAAAAATATATATGCTCATCGTTGCATCTACAATAGCACTACACACCACATATACACAACGGTGCACAGTTTTTTCCACACAGCTCTGTACTTAGTGCAGGTGGCCAGTTTATACACAGCAATAGCTCTTTTGGGTGAGAACTGGAGGTGGCCATTTAGTGGTCCAACAGATGGTCCTATGTATTTTAATATTTCTTGAAATGTTGCTCTTGTCATCTGAAAATATTGCAGACAAAGGCTTTTCAGAGAAATGATTCTGGTCAGTGTACTCCCAAAATGTTCTGCTCCTCAGTCTATCCATATATTTGGCTAAACAGGAATTTTCTCGCCCTATGAAGTGATGTATTTGTATATTAGTGTATGTATATTAACAACTATGCTGAGTAGTTGACATTAGTATACATGAGGCAGTACAAATAGGATGCATGAGCTGCTGAGTACTGCCTAGTATATAATATAATATATAAATGTGTCCATCTTCTCTTAAAACTCCATAGTACTTACTGACAGGTTATAGGTAAAAAATTAGTGACAACCCCAAAATAATGTCATAGTTTTTTTCAGTCCATTCGTGGTTGGGTGCTGCTGCCTGCCTGCCCCCTGGTACAGATTCTCCCGCTGTGTAAACTTGCCAAGATTTGCCACAAACCTCCTAACCCTCCTAATCTTTTTCTCATGAGATGTCCTGTTCCTACTGTTCTGTCCCAGGGCTACCCTGCTTCACGCTGTAATGCTATCCTGCTCTGAATCCTTGGATTGATTAATTCACTCCACACTGCATAGATGTGTATATGACTGTTTAACCTGTATGGACTTTTACATTAACACTGCACATGCGTCCTACACTCACTCATACTCTCATAACTCATGGTTTGTTGTCACATTAGCCATAGCTCTTTATTAGCTCACTCTTTCTTGACAGTTATGTTCTTGATGTTTTGTTACAAGATTCATTGTGAAAATCACTATATAAATAAATTAGACTTTAAATTTACTTAAATCGCAAGTCAGTTAGATGTAACAAACATCTGGGAAGCAAATAGTGATAGCATTTTCAAATATCATATATTTCCTGTGAACTGTGAATAAAGTCAATGGAAATTAAGCTCATGTGATCTGTTCAGACTAATGCCAGATACAAGACATTAAGAAGTATAAGAGTATTTGGTCTTTGTATTCCCTTTTTATAAGCATTAAGACAATTAATGTATATATTTATATAAATATAAAGGGTACACAAAAAACAAACACTACAAGAAAGTAGCTTACATGTAGATTTGATTTATTGTTGCTGTCAATGGTTCCATGAAAATGGCAAAGAGGTCAGGAGAGACTGAGCATCCTAGAACCTTGGTGTATTTGAAAAGTTTGTGATATTATCCTTTAACTGTTAACTGTAAAATCTGAATTCATTTAATAACATGATTATCTGAACCTGAATCTATGCGATGTGGCAAATAGGAATTTCCAATTTATTTTGTCAAAAGCTTTTTTCTGCATCCAGAGTGACTGTATTTTTTTATGATATTTTTAATGCATAATGGATTAAATTCAGCAGTCTACACATATTGGTGGAAGAGTCAAGTCAAGTGGGTTTTATTGTCATTTCAACTACATACAGAGTACACAGTGAAACGAAACAACGTTCCTCCAGGACCATGGTGCAACATAGACAGTGCATGCAAAACACAAGTGCAACACAGTACAAGTGCGGACAGACAACACAACACAGTACAGACAGAGAATAATAAATAATTGGCGGTAGAGTGCAATTTATGCAGTGTGTAATAAATATTGAGTCCAGTGAGGTAGTAATGTTATTAGTGCAAATGCTTTGTGCAAAAATGCTTCCCATTTTATCTGGGGTAAATGGCTGGAGAGAGGGAGAGAGAGAGAGAGAGAGAGGGGAAGAGAGAGAGAGAGAGAGAGAGAGAGAGAGAGAGAGAGTACATGTAACAGAAAAGACATCAGTTCAGAAGTTGAGTTGAGAAGTCTGATGGCTTGGGGGAAGAAGCTTTTGTAGAGTCTGGTCGTGTTAGACCAGATGCTGCGGTACCTTCTTCCTGATGGCAGGAGGGAGAACAGTGTGTGTGAAGGGTGGGTGGAGTCATTCACAATGCTGGTTGCGGATGCAGCGGGCAGTGTAAATGTCTATGACGGAGGGGAGAGAGACTCCGATGACCTTTTTGGCTGTCCTCACAATGCGTTGGAGGGTCTTGCGGTCAAAAGCTGTGCAGGTCCCAAACCAGGCAGTGATGCAGCTGCTTAGGATGCTCTCTATGGTCCCTCTATAGAAGAGGGTGAGGATGAGTGGAGGGAGACGGGCCGCTGCTGGGCTTTCTTGGCTGTAGAGCTGGTGTTCAGGGACCAGGTGAGGTTCTCCGCTAGGTGGTCACCAAAGAACTTGGTGCTCTTAACGATCTCCACAGAGGAGCTGATGATGTTGAGCGGAGAGTGTCCGTGTCTTGTTTTCCTGAAGTCAACAACCATTTCCTTGGTCTTCTCTACATTCCAGTGAAGGTTGTTGACTGTACACCAGTCTGTCAGCTGCTGCACCTCCTCTCTGTATGCTGACTTGTTGCCTTTGCTGATGAGAGCCAGCACAGTTGTATCATTGATGTACTTTATGATGCTGTTGGAACTGTGTTTCGCAACACAGTCATGAGTCAGCAGGGTGAACAGCAGAGGCCTCAGTACACTGCCCTGGGGTGCCCCAGTGTTCATTGTGATGGTGCTGGAGCTGCTGTCCCTGAACCGGACTAACTGGGGCCTCCCTGTCAGGAGGTCCAGGATCCAGTTGCAGAGGGAGGTGTTGAGGCCCAGCAGGCTTAACTTCCTGGTGAGATTCTGTGGGATGATGGTGTTGAATGCTGAACTGAAGTCTATGAACAGCATTCTGACATAGGTGTCCTTCTTCTCCAGGTGGGTAAGGGAGAGATGAAGGGTGGTGGTGATGGCATCGTCCGTGGAGCGGTTGGGACAATATGCAAATTGCAGGGGGTCCAATGAAGAGGGCAGTTGGGTCTTGATGTTCCTCATGACTAGCCTCTCGAAGCACTTCATGATGATGGGCGTGAGAGCAACGGGACGGTAGTTATTGAGGCAGGACACCGTGGACTTCTTCGGCACGGGGATGATGGTGGTGGTCTTGAGGCACGTTGGGACAGTGGAACTGCGCAGGGAGACGTCAAAGATGTCCGTGAGAACATCTGTCAATTGGTCTGCACACTCTCTGAGCACTCTGCCGGGGATGTTGTCTGGTCCTGCAGCTTTCCGTGGGTTGAGTCTGCGCAGAGTTTTCCTCACATCCACTGCAGTCAAGCACAACACCTGCTCGTCTGGCTTGGGCGTGATCTTGCTCACCAACGTGTTGTTTTGTGCCTCAAACCGTGCATAGAAGTCGTTCAGGGCATCAGGGAGGAAGGCATTACTGTCACAGGACGGTGTCATTGTCCTGTCGTTTGTGATTTCCTGAATGCCCTGCCACATGCACCGCGTGTCACCCGTGTCCTTGAAGTGGCTGTGGATTCTCTGGGCGTGTGTGCGCTTTGCCTCTCGGATGGCTCGTGACAATTTGGCTCTTTCTTTCCTCAGGGCCGCCTTGTCACCCACTCTGAAGGCTGAGTCGCATGTCCTCAGTAGCGCACGCACCTCAGGAGTCATCCACAGCTTCTGATTTGGGCGTGTGGTGATGGTCTTGGAGACAGTGACATCATCAATACACTTGCTGATGTAGCCAGTGACTGATGCTGTGTACTCCTCCAAGTTAACAGAGTTGCCTACAGTTGCAGCCTCCCTGAACATGTCCCATGTAGTGCACTCAAAACAGTCCTGAAGAGCAGAGATGGCTCCTGCAGGCCAGGTTTTCACCTGCTTCTGAGGGGCGGGGCGGGGCTATCATGAACTCCACCAGCGGAGAGCAGTGCTTGGCGACAGTCACAGCGTTGTTACACCATTCCGTGTTGATGTAAACACATACGCCTCCACCGTGGGTCTTCCTGGACAGAGCCGCGCTTCTATCCTGTCTCTGAACGAGGCTAACCCATCTAGCTAAATGGCGCTGTCTGGAATGTTGTCACTAAGCCACGATTCCACAAAGACTAAAGCACAGCAGTCTCTGAACTCATGCTGGGTAGTTCGCTGGAGTCGAATGTAGTCCAATTTATTGTCGAAGGAGCAAACGTTTGTGAGTAATAGAGATGGTATAGCTGGACGGCTAGGGCTAGCCTTTAGCCTCACGAGAACCCCAGCTCTCTTACTGCTTTCTTAAGAGTGTTAGACTTTGAAAAAACTTGGATTTCAGTATCAATTCTGTTGGCTAGAGCTATACTTACGATATTTGTGTCTGGATTTATACGTGATAGAGGTCTGTAGACATCTTGATTTTGGATATTAACTATGCTGGAACTAACCAAAAGAACTCAGAGAATCCAACAGGGAATTTTTTTTGTTCTTCCATCAGTTTTTGTAGTTTGATTATTATTCAGAAAGGTATGAATGTCTTCTAATTTTGAGTCCTGTTCAGATAAGTGTCCATTAAAAAAAAAAAAAAAATCCCAAATTAAACTACAAAGTGAAATACTTCACCTCTATATAGCGCAACACTAATGAGAGTGTTGGGATCCATTTCATAGAATTTATTTTATCTGTTTAATAGCAACTTCAAAGGACTGAAAAAAAATACCTGTTAAAGAATAACCTTTCCTACATTCATTATCTAACCCTAACTCAATATAATAAGAAAGAATTATACAGGTCACCTAACCTCCCTACATATACTTTTGTTGAATTCTCAATGCTGTTCTAACTTGTGTTTTAGCTTATCAATTTTACTGTTCTGCCATTCCACTAAAAATACAATCTTATGTTTCAGAAAAATACAGAAACTGCAGACATTCTCTCAATTTCCAGTTAATAAAGTGTGTATTTGTATAACAGTAGGTTCTGTTTTATATTGTGGTTGTGTTTTTTGTTGCTGTTGCTGTTTCAGCTGTGTACATTTTAGTTGATGGGTAAAAAATTAAGATTTCCTTATTGGAGATTCTGTAAGATAAACAGGAATTAGGAATTAATTCTATTCTTAAATCAATTATTACATGGATGATATTTACTTGTAATATAAATGTGTGAAAACAAAGGTATATATAGGTTATATAATGTTAAAATTATCTAACATTCAACTAAATTAAATGCAGTTGAACTCTAACTTGAATATAAGTGTTCCTATTGCCAGAGTTACTGAATAATACACCTTAGTGTGTAATAAGCCCTGAAGTGTTAAGAGGTTAAATCAACCCTTAGCCTCAGTCTAACCCTCACCATAACTTCAACCCAAAAGAAAAATCTAGTCCAAATGTGACCATAATGTGACAGCATGGAAATAACTAAATTTTTATGTTTATACTGTACAATGTTTAGTCATATGCTATGAGTTACACTGCTGCCTAGCAGAAACTCTGTAAAGGTGTCAAAAGATTGCCCTGATGATGCAGAATCGGTTGAGGAGGAATGTAAGATGTGCGACGCTGCAGCAGACTTTGAGAAGTGTTCGTACGTCATTGTGAAGTACAGTTTTATTTGTAGCATGCGGGTTCTGGGAAGGAAAAGCTCTGGGGTATTTTGAGGAAGAGGGCTGTGTGTAAATGTGTACAGACGACGCCTCATTAGTTAGCAGTTCTGCACAGCGGCTCCTCTTTAAAAGCACATTACTGTGGATGTGCCCCACTGTAAATGAGACATTTAAAATCTGCCTGTTGCTCCACATCCAAACTGCAATGAAAACCGCTCACCAACTCAAAACTCCTGTTTCCATGGAGATCACAACTTCTTGTACTTTGATTGGAGCTGAAGCTGATGTATAATAAACAGTGTTCACAGCTGGGGAGGGGCAGATCAGGGTGTGATTTACAGTATAAAGAATAGAAAGATATCATAAAAAAAATAGTTTAAGGAATGACTAAGCAACTGAAGGAAAAGAGTGCTTCTCCAAATGGTCTTCACTTTGCTTTATACTTTAAAAATATGGGAAAGAGCTTGAGGTGAGGTTTTTCTGTGTTGTTTTTGAAAATAACAACTATGTATGCAATCTACTTCACTGGAATGACAGAATAATTCCTAGTTATTGTCCCAAATAGCTCCTATTGTTCCTATTCCTAAATACATTGTTATCCATTTTATCTATTTCATCTTCTTTTTCTTCTGCTTATTTTTCTGCTGGATTTTTGCTAGTCAGCTCCTTCCACAGTTTGAGATATTAACACAGTGCCAGCAATGTTCCAACTCCATTGCAACATGTTATCCCGTTCAGTCAGTTTAGGCTTATATACACAACATTTTGACTGAACTTACATTTCCAGTGTCAGATTTGTAATAGATTTTTTCCCACGTAGCAATGAATAGGGTGCAACACTTTGGTGTACCACAGCAACCACCTGAGACACCACAGTAACTACCTAGGAGACAGTAGCAACTGCCTACCAAGAACTGAGCAATCATTAAGCAACACCATAGCAACTACTTGGCAATCACTACACAACACAATATCAGTCATCCATCAACATCACAGCAACACCATAGGAACCACCTTACATTAACATTTGCATTTAAGGCATTTAGCAGATGCTCTTATCCAGAGCAACTTACAAAAGTGCTTCGCTATTTACCCAAGAAAGACCTCAGCTAGTTTAAATAGACTAATAATTCAAAGATACCTCTAAGTTTAGACACTATTAAACACAAGTCAATAAGGTGACCACTCTGTTATTCCCAAGTATTCTCGGAAGAGCTGGGTCTTCAGTCTGGGTTTGAAGACAGCGAGCGACTCGGCCGTTCGGACACCCAGTGGAAGCTCGTTCCACCACTTTGGTGCCAGGACAGAAAAAAGCCTGGACGCTTGTCTTCCGTGGATTTTGAGGGAAGGCAGGTCGAGCCGAGCCGTACTTGGTGTAGATTGGCTTTTGACCATTGCCATCAAGTACGGAGGGGCTGGTCCGTTCTTGGCTTTGTAGGCTAGCGTCAGGGTTTTGAATCTGATGTGTGCAGCAGCTACAGGAAGCCAGTGAAGAGAACGCAGCAGTGTATAGCAGTTTGCTATTGTGACCACCTATCTCACAATAGCAAACACTTCACAACACCACATAGCAACAATTTAGCAACTCTAGCAAAAATCTATCTATCTATCTATCTATCTATCTATCTGTCTGTCTGTCTGTCTGTCTGTCTATCTATCAGACATCTATCTGTCTATCTATCTGTCTATCTATACAGATAATACTGACTATTATATTGCTTTTGATTACCATTGAGGGCACAAGTGCAAATTACCTTCTTTGATTGTTATAGCTCTTGCCAGTGCATCCAAAGCACTTCAATGCTTTCCCAGTATGCTTTGCTTTGCAGCCAGTACTGTCCACTCCTCCCTTGTGATTGTCAATGCTCAGACATTGAAAACAGCCAAGGACATCTTTAGTTCAAAGTAACTATTCAGTGGCATTGTGTATATGTGTGTGTGTGTGTGTGTGTGTGTGTATGCGTCACTAACTTGCTTGTTCCTTATCTCTCCTGGTTCCTCCTTGTTTGTCTCAAAGCTTTAGGTTTTGGAAAGAAATGAAGGAACAGATCAGTGTTGTCTGGTTGTGTGGTGTGAAGTGGAGGACAGGAAACGTTTGGACAGTTAGATAATTAACTCTTTAGCCCCCCCCCCCCCCCCCCCTTCTCTCTGTGTTTCTATCCCTCTCTCTTTCTCTCTCGTCCACTGATTGATCAGTTTCCCTGTAACTCTGGCAGTAGAGCAGAAGGAAATGAATGAGCGAGTTCGGTTTGAAATTTCAGCTTCATCACCCCACCGACCTCCCCCAACCTGCCGCACTCTTCCTCTACTTATTCTCATCCTTTCTCTTACCCTGGGTCAAGTCAAGTGGGTGTCGCTGCCTCTGATATTTATGCAATAATTAATTGACCTATCCAAGCTCTGCTTTTGTTCTTTCGTACCGTTGGGAGGTAGTGAAGATTGGTAACAATGTCTTTCAACCTAATGAGAAACTGTAGCACCCAATGCAGGTTTAGTCAACACGGCTACATTTGGAGTGCATTATTCATTTTAAATGACATTTATTTTGTATGTGAGTGAAAGGTCATATTGTTAAAGTAGTGTTTTTTTCCTCACTCAGCAACTTGACTTTATTAGTCTGTGCTTTCTATTTTTTATGTAATATTGATATGCATGGCAATATGTCAAGAAACGACAATATGATTAGCATTAAAGTGCTCTAGAATCATTTGCACATACAAAATAACAAAAATCAAGATGCATCTTCACCTTAGATTGGAACATCTTATCAAACCTGAAAATGTGCATCATTGGAACCCTATTTTGCATGCTTGCAAGCTGAATGCATGGTCAGGTGCCTAGGGCCTACTCATTAATTGCTCTACAACACTGCAATAGTTTGCTGTGCTGTAAAAGTGCAACTCTTCTAATGACATCTATGTGGGGAAAATTAAGCCGTAATACAGAACCCTATTGGTGACATCTTACATGAATGAAACTCGTGAATAAAAGTTGTGGCCATGACTCAGCAAGGCATGGAAACGTGATAATGAAGTTGTGGCCACGACTGAGTTGTATTTATGTAAGATGTCAGCAAGCCAGTGAGGCTCCGTAAACCCTGTTAAATTTTCCCTCACAACGAAACTGATATTCCATTAATGGTGGGCTCCAGAGGCTTCCTTGCTCAGTCTAGCGTTAGCTTTTACCCTCTCTAGAGACATCCTTGTGCCTCAGGACCACGTCAGTTGGCTTAGCGAGAGCCTTTAGCTGCTCTATGAACCCAAAAATCAAAATCGGCTGGTCTAGCGTTAGCCTTTAATTGATCTAGAGATGCTCTTGTGCCTGATGACCACATTAATTGGCTTAGCATTAGCTTTTAGCTGCTCTAGAGGTGTCCGGACGACAGCATTGGTGTGAAGTTTGGTTAGACTTTAGCCTTTTAGCCTCACTTCCATATTTTCTCAAAGTAACCACGTGTGTATGTGTTTATGTACATTTTGAGTGTATTATAAAATGAGTTAAGACTGTTATGTGACAGTTTAAGGATTTTTTGCAGCTCTGTTTTGGTTATGCTGGGTTTTCTTTTCAGTGAAAAGATGAAGTTCACTGTATGTCACTTCTTTTTTTATTCAACTGTGCTAAAGCAAATATACATTTACATTTAAGGCATTTAGTAGACGCTCTTATCCAGAGCGACTTACAAAAGTGCTTTGCTATTTACCCAAGAAAAACCTTAGCTAGTTTGAATAGGCTAAAAATTCAAAGATACCTCTAAGTTTGGACGCTACTAAACACCAGTCAGTAAGGTGACCGCTCTACTATTCATCCAAGTACTCTTGGAAGATAGCGAGCGACTCTACTGTTCGGACACCCAGGGGAAGCTCGTTCCACCACTTTGGTGACAGGACAGAAAAAAGCCTGGGCGCTTGTCTTCCGTGGATTTTGAGGGATGGTGGGTCGAGCCGAGCTGTACTTGAAGCTTGAAGGGCTCATGGTGCAGATCGGCTTTTGACCATTGCCATCAAGTACGGAGGGACTGGTCCGTTCTTGGCTTTATAGGCCAGCATTAGGGTTTTGAATCTGATGCGGGAAGCAGCTACAGGAAGCCAGTGAGTGTAGAGTGACATGGCTGAAAAATATAGTTTTCCATTCTAGGCCATCTTTAACATGAGACACATCTTATTTGAATACCAGAATAAATAAATAGATATTTAGACAATCTGGTCAGGTTCACTTGTAGGCCTTACATAGTCTTACATAGCCTTGTGCATAGTGCATTTTTTTTTTTTACAATTACCTTTCTCACACAATACACAAGATATATAATTTATCTTAACATAACAAATAAGATCTGTGCTACAGTTTCCTGAAAGAGATTGTTTTAGGCTTTTTTGAGATTTTTTTTTTTTGCTGGTGCTCTGCAAAGCTTGTTTGGCCACAGTAACACATTTGTGAGTGAATCATGGACGAGTCCGTTTAAATGTCCCCTGGCTGCACTCCCCTAAGTATCCCCTGCATCTGTCTGAAAACTTCCTCTTCCTAAGGAAAAACTGATAATAATCATTCCAGCTCTCCTAGAAATCACAAACACACAAAGACACGCACACACATGTCCATAAACAACTTACTCTGACCCTCAACTATATGATTCTACACAGCACAACTACAAGCCTCTCCAGTAGAAATTAGCCCCCTCCAGTCAGCCCACTGTAGCCTTAATTAAAGTTCAGTTTCTGCAGGATAGCCATGCTGAGCCTACAAATGAACCTGACGTTTACTTCCTGCCTGCTCCTGCTGACCAGTGGGTTTTTTTCCCTGCAAGGTTAAAAAACAGAAAGGGAAGTGTATTTAACAAGAGGTCTGATAATTGAAGCCGACTGTATTGTGGCTCATTCCAAGGAAACCCATCAGCTAATCACAAAACAAGCTATTACTGGGAAGATTAATGGAAGTTCTCAGTAAAGGACTGCTCTACAATCAAATAATCACTCTTAGAGACATGAAGGTCAGAGCAGAGTTTGAAAAAAGCAACAGATACTTAACAGAAAATAATATAGCAATGCAGTGTTTGAAGAATTTCACAATATAATTTTAAACTTGTCTGTTAAGATGTACCAAAGCATTTCTCATTTACTGTCTTTTTGTGGAAACTGCTTTCAGGGTTTAAGACTACGCATTTGGGTGCAGCATATCGTACTAAAGTAGGCAGAGTCAAACCAGCAAACAGCATAGTATAGAATTTTAGCTCTACCAGATTATTTTAAAAGGAAAAATATCAAATCTAATTAAATCTTGACCTTAAATATTTTTATTTGAAAATGTATTGAACCTGAAAAGAAAAATGTTTCATATCCAGAAACTTTGCTTGTATCAAAACCAATTAAAAATTTTCCCAAGTGGTGCAACTGGCTAAGCATGGTTCCTTGTGAGTTTAATCCTATATTATGCCCTTATTACGTTTCAAGAGAGCAATTGTTTTCGAAGTGAGTAGAATGTCCCTCCCACTCACTTTGCATAACACACTCAGGTCTATGCTAGCTGACATAACAGAATTAGCAGTTCAGCATGTTCATTCCTTTTCGACCATGACTGTTCTACCAGTGATCTGCTCCAGTGATCTGCACAAAGCCCTGACCTCAACCCCAATGAACACATTTAAATTAACTGGAATGTCGAATGCAAACCAGGTCTTTTCGTCCAATTAGGTTTTGACCTCACACATGGTTTTTGACCAAACGGGCACAAAGTCGAGGCTGTTAGATACAAAATTAATGTGCATGCTTTGAAAGGTGGGTGTCTACCAAGCTCATATATTAGGTGTAATGGTCAGGAGTCCACATTCTTTTGGCCATATATTGTGTCACCAATAGAATAGAATTGTCTAATTGTTGCATCAGCATTTAAAGCTGATTCCAAGCGCAATACGGAACCGGGCACATTTTTGACTTTTTGTAAAACATTTTTTTTTAAGTCATGAATGGTGAGCAACCTTGCTGACCCAGAGACAGAGGTTTTGAACCCTAGTCAGCTGAGGCCGACTTATTTGCCCCTGAGCCACCTGCCCCTCCGTTCAAGGGTAAAACTCACTCACTTGCCTTGACAACTGAGAGATGTTGCCTTGAGATCTGCCCTACTCAACACCTGGGACCACTGCCATGGAGAGTGTGAGTTTGGCCTCTAACTCTGACACACACTTTGGGGCTTCCAGATATGGAACTACTGAGATTGCATCATTTCTCTTACACTCCATTGACTGAACACTTTAACGCCTATGAGGTCTGGGTGGTTTATGGTTTATGTCATTTGGCACATCTGTCGCTATGGATATTTTGGACTAATGATCCCTGAAGATGCTTACTTTGTTTTTTTTTCAGCCTGCCTTCAACACTTGCCTCAAACACTTTCATCTAACTGTAGGAAAGTCAAGTTATTAAACAGACTTATTAGTGTACGTGGCTTTAGGCATGGACGGCTATCTTCAAGTTTCGATTTTTTTCATACTTTTGTCTATTTATATGGATAACAGTGTCATGCAGTGTCAGAAATCCCAAATACAAGTCTGTTAGCACAGTTTGAAGCAAATGTGGTGATTTAGGCATGTGCTTTGCACAGTGCTAATTAGTGAGCTATTAGTTACAGTTACTTATTAGCTAAATTAGCCTCGTTGCTCCAGTTTTGCTTTAATGAAGGCACAGAATGGAGGGTTTTGTGCAACACACTAACTACGCATTAACTACGCATTCCGATATTGTCTCAGTTTGGCCCTAATTTGTTGATAAATCCACTGCCAGTGATTTCTTCCTGCCTCCTTCACTCTGGTTTAGCAAACGTGCCTTTCGCCCAACTGCTACAGACACTTGTGAAACATAACAGTTTTGATTTATTTATGGCTTTTCTTCTTTGCTCCAGTTCTCCTTGTTTTCCCCCTGCCTTTCCATTCTCATATTATCCTATCTGAAACCTCAGCTAGCAGAAATCAATACTCGTAGCCACCCCAGATTTACTGATTATCCAGCCTCTGTTCGCTCGGCTGCGTGCCTGAAAAACACTTACCAACACTTTCACTCAACACCCACATACACATCTTGCACATATGGACAAATGTCGCTTTTACCAATTCGTACATGCTGTTTCGAAAAAAGTGTCACAGAGTATTAACTGTGTTATTACTAGCCGTAGTAGTAGCAGAAGCAGGAATAGTAGTAGGAGTGAAGTGAAAGTTGCAGCTAGACTAGTAGTATTGAAGTGGAAGATGCAGTTAGAGTAGTAGTACATTACATTTAAGGCATTTAGCTGACACTTTTATCCAGAGATTACTCGTAGTACAGAGACGGGTCAATGAAGTGTTAGGAGTTCTGCCCAAGGACTCATAGTACATAGCACAGTTACCCCAACCTGGGAATCAAACCCCAGTCTCCTACATGGTGTGGTAGCTCACTGGTTGGTATTGGTATTGGAGGAGTAGTAGCAGAAGCAGTAGTAGTAGAACTAGTAGAAGGACTGAAAGCTGCCGTTAGTAGTAGTAGTAGTAGTAGTAGTATTCACAGAAGCAGTAGTAGGAGTGGATGTTGCAGTTAGGACAGTAGTAGTGGTGGCAGTAGTACTATTCGCATAAGCAGTAGTAGGAGTGGATGTTGCAGTTATAGTACGAGTAGTGGTGGTAGTAGTAGTAGCAGAAGCAGTAGTAGTGGTAGAAGTGGAAGTTGCAGTTAGGACAGTAGTAGTGGTGGCAGTAGTAGTAGTAGCAGAAGCAGTTATAGTAGAAATATTAGGCGTGAAAGTTAGAGTTAGAGTAGTAGTAGTAACAGAAGCAGTAGTAGTAGAAAAAATTAGGAGTGAAAGTAAGAGTAGTAGTGGTGAGAGTAGTAAGTGTAGTAGCAGAAGTAATAGTACAAATATTAGTAGGATAGAAGAGTTGTGGAGCAGTGGAACTATGTTCTCTGGACTGATTGACAACTTATCAGCATACAACCTCACTAATTCTCTTATGGCTGAAAGTAATACATTTCTCACTGCAATTTCCAACAGCCACTGTAAAGCCTTCCGCTAAGAGTAGATGCTGTGACTACAGAACACACTCCATATTGATATTCTTGTTTTCAGAATAAACAATGGCACAAGGTTCACAAATTTCTTGACACACAGTGTATCTTGAAAATGTACTGTATCATGATGCAAAACATTAGGGCATTATAGGTGGTTGCTAGGGTTTTACTAATTGGTTACTACAGGTGCTTCAAATGGTTTTTTGAGTGATGCCATAGGAACCATTTTTGCATCCACAAAAGTCAAGTTTGTATTAAGATGTGAGGCACGCAAGTGAAATTCCTTTAAACTGATAAAGAACATTTGCATGTCATGAAAGTTCTTTAGACCTTTTAAAGGCCGTTTACATTCACAACCCATTCCTGGTGGTTAATTTTGTGTTGCTAAATGGGATCCTAGGTGGCTCTGAGTTGTTGTAATGGTAGCATAGTTGTTAGGGTGTTACTAAGCAATCGGTGTGGTAACTCTGGTATTTGCTAGGATGTTGTTAAGTGGTTGCTTTGGTACTACGAGTGGGTGCTCAGGGAAAACATCTGTAAAAATGGTTACTACTCAAAAACTGTATGTTTAATTAAAAAGCTGTATGTAAGCCCACTATTCCCAATCAGACTAAACATTCCAGAGTTGGTTCAGTGTTAAGATTTAGGAAATGAGTTGAGACATCAATTAGAAAAAAAAGATGATAAAAATGAAGAAGACTAACAGCAGTGTTGCAATCACTACTAATAAAAATCCTCATCATCAACATCACCATACTCCATAATAAGGAGGTGTTCTTATTGTCTTGAATTAGAGCAGCAGGTGAATTAAGGGGGAAGTGTGTACCTCTTTCCCTCTCCTGCCTGTTACTGTGCAGCCCAGAGGCCTTTTGCTTTGGCCTAGTGTGGAGATTGAGGTTGTGACCCCTTCATAATATTTTGCTGACAGATAGGATAGCATTTTAAAATAGCTAGAAAGGAAGTAAAGGTTCCTATCAAGAAACCTTCCAGAACCTGGTCAGATACGTGTGTGTGTGTGTGTGTGTGTGTGTGTGTGTGTGTGTGTGTGTGTGTGTGTGTGTAAGAGAGTGAGTGAAAGGCTGATTGAGGGGATCAAAAGACGTTTTAAAGGACAGATAATGTCAGAAAATATAAAGATGCCACAGAGATTTATTCTGCTGGAATGGAAGTGCTGTCTCCACCGACTTCACTCTGTGCCATAATGTATCCCTGTACAAATGTTCATAGAGCTGTAATACATTATAAACAATGCTGGGTTATACATCTCAGATATACATCTTCAAACCCGAAGACCTGTACACATTCATCTGTCTATCTATATTGTTGGCTCTTTTATACTTTAGTATGTCTATAGCCTGTTTACTTTGTTTATTTTTCTATGTGTTAATGATACTGTGTACTTGACAAGTATATTCAATGTTGTACACTGTGTCAAATTCTGTGTACGTCCTTGTACGTTGTGCGTATCTTACTTGGACAAACAGACCTGATTTGGTTTCAGTGAACAATAGATAGATGAACAATAGAATAGAGTGTAGATAAAAAAAGTATATATAACATACATAACATTCAACATAAAAATAAAATATTGGTAAAGTATATAAAAAAAAACATTTTTTCTATATGTTAAAACCCCCAACCCCTTTTCTATCCTTACTTATTAATTAGAAAAAACAACAAACAACAACAACTCAGAAATCTACCTTGATGACTTTGAATGTGTCAAAGAATGGAAAATGCAAGAAAAGAAATCAATAAATAAAAAATCTTGAACCAAATTTCAAAGTAGCTACTGCTTTTTAAAGGAAGAAATGAGTTACTGTATTGCAGGTTCATTTGCATCTGCTCTAAAGATAAATTGTCATTTTCAAGTTAAAACACACTTACTGTCAAGATAAAAGTGTTTTTAAAAAATGTATAAATAAAATATTTGTTATATACTAGTCAACGAAAACTCAACTTTGCTAGCTGATAGAACTTCTAGTGTAACTGTATATAAATGTTTTGAAAAGTGATTGAACAGAAGAGTACTATAAAATGAATATTCTGAAGTCAAGATTTGATTCAGTTTTTAATATTTCTTTTGTGTTTTAATTTTTGTATTTATACTACAAACTGTCTAATACACAATGTTTTAATAAATAATAGTTCTCAAAAAGAATTCTTTTTTTTTTTCAAAATAATAAGCAGCAGTTTCAGAAAAACATGGGTGTGTGCATTGCATAGGGCCCTCTGCCTTCCCACTCACACTAATAGGATGCACCCAGATGTATCTGAACATGCCATCTAATGCTAAAAAGTTCATTTTTTGTCCCTCTTTTTCAGTATTTTATAGTTTAAAACCTCACCAATTGATTTGAGATAAAGTGAAAATTGAAATGAAAGTGAAAAATTAGTTGGATCTAAGCCCTGTGGTGATCAGTAGTGATCATGTAATAGAGTGGCCTTGCTTCCAAAAACCCAATTTCAGCTCATAGTGGTGGACTGAAGTTGGGCTATGTGTTTGTATCTAGTCCACTTCTATAGAGGTTTAGAGGGCTTCTTACACAGGCTGTAAGAGAGGACGTGTAACATTAAAAATGCATTTCACAAAATGACAATATAATCTCTTCCCTGTCATCACAGGGGACGGTCAGTGTGGCCAGGAGCGGCAAAAATAGACGAGGAAATGGGGACAAGAGTGGAGAGAGAGAAAGAGAGAGAGCTTAGAGGATAAAAACAACATTAAAAAAACAGGGAAGGAAGTGGGGTGACATTAGTTTTGCACATTAGATGTGTTCTTCTCCATTATTCATCATCAGCAGAGTGAAAGCCCCCCCCGATTCCTCCGATCTGATATTCTGAGCAAAAGTCAGAGAAACACGTCCGCGTTCAGAGAGACTCGGCTTCAGCCAAACCTAAGAGATTCAGCCGAAATGGACAGGAAATGGAAGTGCTCGATGCTTATCTGTCAACAGATGTTACTGAAGCGCCTTTCTGTTTGATAAGGTTAACAGGATTCAGCTCTCAGAGTGTGAGAGACAAAAAAAAAAGAAAACAAACAAAAGAAAACACTGAGTACTCAATTTAGAAGGAAAGAGCAGGAAGGTAAAGCGACGGCTGATCCAAAAGTAGCTGTGCTCTATGATTGAGTTTTAAAGCCACAGCATAACATGAACGTGGTCCTCAGGACCTTAGGATGGCTTATGAAATTCTTAATGCAAGTGGTACTCAGACAAGTTTAATAAATTGCGAAGTATCAACCAGCCAGGACATGCTCCATTACCACAGCAGCAGTGTAGTAAACACTGTAAAGAATTACATTAAAAATCTCAATAATTCTCTAACATTTCTGACAGCAACACCAACCAGCAGTGTCTCAGCATGGCTTCTTTTGTCCTGCAGTGAATTATGTCTTTTTTTCTGGCAGTGTGCAATGTCACTGGTCCTTCCAGCAGACGCACATATTGTTCACATGATAAATTTAATAGTTGCCATGACCTCCCTAGCGACACCTACAGTGGTGATTCTAAGACCATATAAATGGGGTGGCCATTGGGTGGCCAAGGTTATTTGGCTTAGAAAATGACCCACAAAATGCAGAAGAGGGGCCTATTCCATTTTGTCCTTTTTAACTATAACACTGACATCGGATGAGTTGGGTATACTGTAGAGAGACTGAGCAGTGAAACCATAGAAGAGCAGTACTTTGATTATAATGCCTTTATACATGAAGTTGAAGTTCTAGCTTGAATTTCTGTTCCAGTCTGAATGGTGCAGCAGGTAAAAGCTGGCACCTATACAGTAATATGAATACATTAATTTGTAACTTATAAATGTAGCTGAAACTGATACTGATTAAAATGTCAGTAATAAACCAGTTTCAGCCTCATTACATTATAACTAAGCTTAGCTGAAAATGTGAGCAAACTGAAAAGAGTAGCTAGCTATGTGCTAAAGGTTAGCTGGGGTCAATATAGAGAAGCTTTGAATGACAGTCAATGTAAATATAAGGGTTTTTTTTAAGTACTATTAAAGTCTATTATTCCAGAATTATTTACACCGTGTACAGAGCAGCAGGGTTCAAATCAACATAGAAAACATAAATGGACCAAAAGAGAGAGATACGTGTTGTTCATTGACCCGCAGCGATATAAGTGTAAAAGATACAAGGTTTATGAGTGATTGCAGGTAAGACTTCTGTACCATAATGAGTTTCTTTCCCATCTAAACATATTTTCAAGTATAAAATCAACAAAACATGTAATTTGAACAAGGGTGTCTGAACGTTTCTATGTTGTCCTGTGCAATGTGCTGCTGCTATGTTGCACTATGGGCATGGAGAATAGCATATCATTCCAATGTACACAGGTTATATTGAGGAATGACAATAAGGTCCATTTCAATGCTAGTGTAAAGTGTTTTAAACCAGTCTAGTGCTGGATTATCTGGTCACCTAGCATGGTTTTGATAGTTGACCAGCATATCAGCATCCTAAACACAAACACAACATAATTTAATGACAAAATAACATTATCTCATGGCCTCAGTGTTTCGAATTTGTGGCATGAATATATTACCTTGTGGCCTCAGTGTATTACATTGGCCTTAATACACTGAGATATGATCTAAAAAATAAAACGTTCATGTCAATTGTTCCATAAAAAAACAAAAAAAAAACTACCTATTCGTTCGTTTTGTCACCAGTCCACTGGTGGTGCATTTCACACAAACACTCACAAAACCTGTGTGTAATGTACTCAGAAAAAAAAGAAAAACAGTTCTGTGTGATACTGTTATAAAAATCCTTTTTGGAGAGAAATTAATAGACCAACATCAACAGAGAAACGGTAAGAATTCCTCATTTCACTATGGTCACCGTAAGGCTAAGAATAAGTGTTGAGGTTAGATTAAGATGTAGATTAAGGTGTAGGTTAAGGAAATTAATGATCTAAGAATAATAATTACCTTTCACACACTGTAGTTTTGTAGGTTTGATGAATCAACTCTCAGTTATGAGTTGATTCTCAGTTGCGAATTGACTCCAACACAAATCACCTGTACTTGTTTACTTTGCCGTTAGAGGTCACATTTCCTCTAAACATAGCAATGGGTCATTTTACAAGATGACAAAAAATGACCAATGGCGTTTTTTTTTCTGTGAGATCAGACTGAAAAACAACCACCATGTCACCTTAGGGACTCTATAGATGTAGTTTATAATGAAGCAATACTGCCTGAAAGATCTAAACAGCTCGGTTAGGATACCCACATTATTCCTGTAAGTTCAGTTCAAAGGGTAGATGGTCTTGCATGAAATAGAGGAATGTAAAGCTAAAGTAGCAGTAAGAAATCCTTTTTTTTGGATCACATTACTTGTAATAAATAAACTGTTGTAGATTACATTTTTAATAAGTAATCAGCAGTATGTATACATTCTTCAAGTAACCTTCCCAACCATGCTTATAATGCTGATGACTAGTGGATATATTGTCACTTTTCGGCAGAAAAATTATCTCTTAAAAATTGTAACTTTACAGGAAAAGGAAAGAACGTCTTACCTTTTAACAGACGTCAATTGGTCCATTCATCATTGTCAAAAAGTGAAAAACGGCAAAAATTGAGAGGCTTTTTTTTGCGGTAGCGAAAATAAGCTGATTTTGCTAGGAACCAGCTATGCTAGTCCATGCCGGTTTATTTCTAACTAGTAGGGACATTGTTGTTTTTATAATCAGTACAGGTTGCTGGGACACAGCATATATGTAGCTAGGATAGCAGCAGAGATAATTGATTGATTAAATTGATTGATTGAGTACATTTATTTTGCTTGTGAAAGTTTCCAGTAAGTGAATGCAATGTCACATTTTCACTATTTGATAAATTGCGAGTGTTGTGCAGAATATCATCAGTTCTACACAAATTCAAACAAATGTATTGATGTCTAAATAAATAGCATTCAGTGTGTAAAGTCCTTCATCAGTTAATCCTGAAGGCTTGTTTGAACAATTATAATCCCCATTGGTTTAACTGAGGTGTTTTTGCTCCTGAAGCCGACCTGATGAAGGGCTAAAGCGAAGCAGTGTTACGGAGGCTGTTCCCCGTACAGTGGATCATCATTCTTGAGTGTGTTTAGGTTAAGGTGTAGACTGGCCCCGTCTGGGTGATTTATGAGGGGTTGAACATTTACACCTCGGCTTTCCCTTACTGTCCGACCGGGCCATTCATCATGGCCGCCATGTAATGAATGGACTTGTTCTGTCTGCTGGAGTTAACAAGCGCTGGAGTCCGGAGGGTTCAGTAAAATGAGATTACAGCCCCGGTCAGGGCGGTGAAAAGCAGAGCGCCTCCCTCTGGACCCAGGCTGGTGTAGTCAGGGGGATGACTGGAGATAGGGAGTTGACGGTTCGTTTCAGGGAGAGCAGAAGTATTAGCCCCCCCTTAGATACAACAAATAATTCTTCAGAATCCTGCATTTTAGAGCCCATATATCTCCATTTCTTTATCAAAGGTATATATTACATGTCATGACATGATCTGATACTAGAGACCAAGTCGTTAAATAGCTTTTTATTGGACTTTTATTGGACATTTATCTTGTATTGTAGCTTTTCTCCTGAGGTCAAAAAGTCATAACCAAATTTTACATTACATGATCCAACCCATTAATGTACCCTTAAGTTTAATATATGTAAATGAGCTCTGTTGTGATTAGCTGCCTTGCATTGTACCTCATTTAAATAGCAATCCACACTGAAACATTCATTGGCTATAAGCCTGATAACAAGAGGATTGCAGACCACTGTTGGCACACTAATGCCAAAGCTGGCGGTCCACTGGCTTCCTTTCTCAGCGTTTTCTGGGCGGGCTGCCGTTGTTTAAGCAGAGTATTAGACAAAATGCTACACTCATTGCCTGCTTTCCACCAGCAGTACAGTTCACTTATTTTATTTCATTTCTTATTATATATATATATATATATATATATATATATATATATATATATATATATATAATAAGAAATGAAAGAAAATAAGTGAACTGTACTGTTGGTGCAAAGCAGGCAATGAGTATATATATATATATGAATATATATGAATTAGGAGCTGTGGCAAATGAAATTAAGCCAGATATGATGAAAATGTGAGTGTAATGTGAAAGTACATGCAGGTGAGATGAGGATGAAACAATATGAAGGACAGAGCAGGACAGCATAGCAGTGGGCAGCAGGGTAGTGGAGAGCCAGGTCTGGCATTACCGGAACAGGGCATCTAAACACCTGCAAAATTGCCGCAAAATGGGGGGGGGGGGAGGGGGGGGGGCAGTGGGACAAGGCTGACCCAGAGGGTAGGCACCAGCACCCAACCACAAATGGACGAATAGCTAATCTACACATCTTGGGATTCCATTAGATCCCAAAAAAATTCTACAATGTGGATTCCTGTTTATTTTTAATTACAGTTTGATTTAATGACACATTTCTAGCTGAGCTGAGAGATACAGAACGTTCACTAAAAGTAATAGAAGCTTGTGGACTGTAACATTACCGGATTTTACCCAAATACGACTTGTGTAATACAGGTTTGTGTTACAGCAGTGTAGTGTAGCGTTAACCAGCCTGCTTCCCTAAAGTTAGCAGCATGTCAAGCCCAGAGTGGCAACAATAGATATGCTTTTTACAAGTCAGTGGGGCAGTACAATCATTTTAACTAAATTATTATTTTTATAGAATTATTTATTTATTTTCAGATAACATGCTACATAGTGTTGCTTTATTGTAAACCAGGCCATAGACATTCACACAGTGGTCAGTCCAGGACTGAAGAGAAAATGAACACTATAAAAAAAGGACTGTTTGGCAGTACAGTATCAGTAGTATCAGATGTATTATGTGTATTGTGTTGTACATTAAAATGTTCCTTTGTTTCAAAATAGACATGAATTTCCTGAAGCAGGGACATGACTCCTGTGTTTCGGGTTAGACATGCTTTTAGATCCTCAGTGGGCTTTTAATCACTTGGCATTCTGCTCTGTGTAGACTGGTTAAGAGCATCTGCCAAACGATTAAATGTAAAAGTAAATGTAAATATCACAGATTTATCTCAACACGTACACACACACACACACACACCCCACTCTGAAATGGCTTTATATTGCACTTCCCTGGTGTACTGACACGAAACAAACTCCAGAGAAATGAAGCCATCTTCAGTCACATCTGACATATACCTGTTATTAAAAGCTCCCAGAAAGACTTTTTATAGCTCTCTCTCTCTCTCTCACACACACACACACACACACACATAACCCCCCCCCCCCCTTCACACACACACACACACACACACCCTTCACTCCCCCTTTCAAATTCTCTAATAGCTTTTTCTCAAAGTGTAGACCATGCAAAATTCATCAGAATTCCCGCAGGACCGGATCAGAGTCGTTGCAACTGCAGGCTCTACAGAGCCCCCTCGCTCTGAAAGAACAGAATGAGAAAAATTGACAGTTTTCAATTTTGTAGAAACATTTTATGCTGTTCAAACAACTGTTGTCACTTTGAACACAGCCGTACATCTGTGGAAAACGTCTGAAGGAGGTGGAGAAAATATCAGGCGAAAGTGCCTTCCTCAAATACAAGGGGAGAGAAATAACCCACACTTTTCCTTTGTCTTCAATCTATAAACCACCTGCGATTGGCTGCAGCGGAAAAAGAGGGAAGAGGAAAAGAAGCTTGTCTGCAGGTTTTTGGGACTTTTACAAGGAGAGAAAAAAAGTCTTAATTATTTTTATTTATTTATTTGGTCGAATCTTTCCCTTTTTCTCCCAATTTTGTACTGGCAACTATGCCACCCTTTTGCAACTCCCCCTAGCACTAGAGTGCAAACAGCCACCACCTCACAACTAAATGCCTGGGTCAGTAATGAGTGCATCGGAAAGTAGCTAAAGTCACTCATTAAATGTAGTGTCTGGATACTTTTGTTCCTATAGTGTAAGTATAAGCTAAGTAGCTCACTGGCAGGTAGTGGTCTTAACTATTATGCCACACCAACCACTAGACCCTCCTACTGTTATGCAAGCAGAAATGCTTGTGCACTATAGTGCAGACTAGCAGGCAACAGAGCAGTGCAGATAAACATTTGCAAACATGTTTGGGTGTTCTTCAGCCTCCCCTAAATAAATGGGTAAGGCAGTGGTTGTTTTTTGGGCAATGGATCACAGGTTATCACAGGTTCAATGCCTGTGTCCACTGAGCTGCCACTGTTGACCAAGGCCCTTAACCCTTTTTGCACCTGGAGCGCTGTAGCATAGCTGACCCAAGCTTACTAAGCTGGGATGTGTGATGTTAAGAATACAACTGTGCAATAAATACAGTGTGTTACTGCACACAGTGGAGAAGCTGAAGAGCTGTATTAATCTGTGTGTATGTGTGTGTGTGTGTGTGTGTATCATGTGTATCTAAAAAGAAAGTGTTGGACTTGAAGCCTGTTTAAGACTGGCTGGAGAGAGTACTGTGGTACCTTTGGTTGATGTGTGTGTTGAAAGTTGAGGGAGAGCTATTAACTATACCCGTTTTTACTTTTTTTTTTTTTTTTTACCCCACTGTCATATGATGCCGCAGAGCTCATCAGCCGAGATGAACTAATGCACTTTATTTATTAATGTGTTTATGTGCGAACTGATTTATAATGCATCATATTCTACCCTGAACATCTCAGTAAAGGCCTTTATTCATTTTGATATTGATTTCTTTCAGATTTCAATAATTACAATAACAATAAATAAAATAAATGTAAAAGATATGCATTTGAAACAAACCGGAGATGAAAGGCAGTGCAGTTAAGAATAAGAATAAGGATGGAATAATGTGCAGGAGGAGTGGATATCAGCAGACAGATGAAGGCACTCTTGGGGGTCTGAGTTGTGTATGGGCTTCTTTTGTTCAGACAACTTCATGAGAAATGGCCACTATAAACCAATAGATTGTCTTAATGACTACACTTAGTAAGAATGTGACGTAGGTTGGGAAAAATGTGCAATTTCCATTTAACAAGCCTTTTTACAACCCTAATATGCAGATTTTCCTCTTACGGAGGGCTTGTGAAAAAATAACAATAACCTCTCCTGTTATTGGTCGGTTTATGGCACTGATGATGTCTTGCAGAACTCACAAATTACGGCATAATTTGAACACAATTTTTCCAGAGTCTTACTTGATAATGATGCTGTGTTCTTGTTGTGTCCTCTTATCACAGTGTGCTGTTAGCATGCTGAAGAGATTGTAGTTGGGTTAGTTTTTAGCTTTACTTCCGCTTGCTGCGTTGGGTTAGATCAGTTTAGTCTTACTGGTTAAAAAAAAGGCTGGTGTTTTCACTTAGTGCCAGTTTAGTGGTCAACTACGGTAGTTATTTGTCAAAGGAATAGACAACAGAGAACAACGGAAAGCTAGCATCGGATAAGAGTTAGCCTCTAAAGCTTTGCCGCATGCTGTGCTAGTGTGTTGGGTATGTGTAAAATGAATATAAGAAATCTATACTGTTACAAAACAGATGGGGTTTTAGAAAATTGCCCTGTTTTACAGTTCTGCTTTTGTCCAGCTCTGGAGAGTTCTGTTATGACAAACTTTCTTTTGAATGAAGAGACAACAGTATTTGAGGTTCATGGAATGTCAGTTACATGTACTGAACTCTTGGCTATGCCAAAAAAAAAAAAAAAAAAAAAATTATATATATATATATATATATATATATATATATATATATATATATATATATATATATATATATATATATATATATATTGACATTCCAAGACCCTGTTAGTTTTAGAACTGACACAAGGGAGCCAGAACTGTACACAACTATATATCTCTGTTTGACTGGTACAGTGCTAGTCCTGGACATTGCCAAAAACACCTGCTTTGCATGTGAAGTGTAAAGTCAGTTTAAATGTAGTAAATTTATCAAACACTTCCCTCCAGATTATGACATTTATTTGTTTCAAAGATTGTAGCTGTGTTATTACATACTTAGAGAATTTTGCTTGTATTCAGAATCCTGCTTAAATGGTGCAATAGTATCTGCCAGTGAAATATGGTGATATCATGACCTAATAATACTGCACTGCACTGTAACTGATGAGGACTAGATCAGTTTATTAG
Organism: Salminus brasiliensis; assembly: GCF_030463535.1. NCBI lineage: Eukaryota > Metazoa > Chordata > Actinopteri > Characiformes > Bryconidae > Salminus > Salminus brasiliensis. The sequence goes on along the minus strand of NC_132884.1, from coordinate 16,872,116 downwards.
ATCTATTAGATTATTACACTTGCCAAGATATATTTTTGCAGGTTTAACATTGCATAAGCTAAACAGTAATACAAGTTATGAAAAGAATAGTATTCACAAGCTGTACCACACATCACATCTTAGTTACAACTGCTGAATATTAAATTGGCAGGGAGATTTCTTTTCAGTTACTAATAGGGAGTAAGAAATTGAGCTGTACAGGTTTTTGTGTATATGAATATTAATACATGACCAACTGCTCTGTGTGTGTATGTGTGTACGTGTGTGTTTGATGAGGTTATGCACCTTTCCAGGTGGGTAATTGCCCCAGCATGAGTCAGCAAGCTGCTCTCCTCTCCTGCCACCTCAGAAGGCAATTAAAGGCAGAGTTTTGTGTTAATTTAATTCAGAGAGAGATGCTAAATCACTTGATCCTTTTAAAACAGCCCTGGCATGTGCTGGAGAGTTACAGAATCCAGTTTACCCTCACAAAACACAGAAGAGATGCCTGAAGCCCAGAGTAGCATGCATTATCTATTCTTAAAGTACAGGGACTATAAGCAAGTAAGATTTTTTAGAAACAATAAAACACAGAAAAACTGACAGACTAAAGGTCATGCCAATTAAAACAATCAGCTGATTTTAAATCGGCTATTTATTAATACTAGCTTGCAATAAATATTATTAACTACATAAATATAAAACTCAACATTTGTAATTTTATCCCTCATTTATTGTTTCTGTTGTCGTTTTTATTGAACAATGTACTTACTAAAATCATTTTTGACACCTGCTAAAGTGCACTGCTGCTCCCAACTCCCCAAGCAGACCTACTACTAGTTCCATTAACTCAGCAAACCTGTCATAATAAAATCTAGCAAATATGGCCAAAAAGGGTGTACAGCAATGGCCAATACATTCACTAGTATGGAGTTCAATTATCCCTCAACCCCCTCAGCAACACTGAGATAAATATTCGCACAGTGTATTATCAGTCTACTCAGGCTTTAGTAGAGTTCAGTAACACGGAGATAAATAACTGATCAGCACAGTGATTTATCAGTCTACTCAGGCTTTAGTAGAGCTCAGTAACACTGAGATAAATAACTGATCAGCACAGTGATTTATCAGTCTACTCATTCTTTAGTAGAGTTCAGTAACACTGAGATGAAGAACTGATCAGCACAGTGATTTATCAGTCTACTCATGCTTTAGTAAAGTTCAGTAACACTGAAGTAAAATGGTTTTTATTATAAGCAGCTTTTAGATGATCAAAATGATTCTTACCTCATCATATAATATAAAATAAGATTATAATGAAATGAAGAGTAGAATGAATATAATGTAGTGTATGAAGATGGTGATTGATTCTACAGGTAATAATGAAGCAAACAAGTGAAACAACCAGTCAGGTTAAACTGTTTGCCACATAATTACTCAAAAAGAATCTTCAGTGTGTACTTAAAGTCACAGAGGGTAACAGGCTTCAGTGACCTTATCATTACAATGCACTGGTGTTTGTATCCAGATCCCTGTCTGTCAGTCTAATACTCCCAGAAGGTCCAGGCCATGTGACCTCAACATTGACGTGTGGATTTGGTTTAATTTCAATCAAATGGAGCCACTGAGCAAAAAGGTTTACTTCACTGCACTGTCTATGGCCTGTTTTAAATGATTAAATGGAGCAATGATACATTGTTTGGCAGCTTTTTTTCCAAGCAACCCATTGAAAATGAAGAATTCAAGTAGATTTCTTCTGAAGTATGTCACTTGCAGTGAGTGCATTTAGTAAAATACATTCAGTAGCTTTGCACATGATGATGTCCAAGATGCTTTCACATTCTTCTACTCACCAAATTGCAACAAATATTGTCTAAAGTATGGCAAGAATCTTTTCATGGATCATTCCTTAACTTCTTTTTGAAGGACCCTGAGTGGCTGCTATTTCTACCATTCAATCTGCCTATTAATGTGATGCCTAACTGATGTTGTTGTATTTATTTGTCACAAACATTCATATGAATAGAAATACGTGCAATGTACAGTATGTTCAGCATAAGTCAATAAAGGTTTAAACCAGTAAAAAACATTCTACCAGTTGATTGACTTTAGGGGGCATATTATTGTAAATATGATAAAATGTGAAGAACCATTTTTAAGAAGGTAAAATGATCTACCAATGGATTAAAATAATGTCCTTTATTCATCATAAACCAAGCCAATTTGGAACACACTGCACAGTCTATAACCTGCTCTGTGGGTAATTAGTTAAACCTTTATTACAAATTTGATTTGTATTTTAACAAATAAACATATGACATGTAAATACAATGAAAGCATTAAGCAACTCATAAGGTATTCATTGTCCTCATAGTCAGAATTTGGAGTTCTGCCTGCAGGCCAGAGCTTAAATAGCTTTGAATAAAATGAATAAAAGGACTGTGTGGTATTCTGTATTTTGGACTGTAGTTATTCATTGCTTAAGTGGCATAAAGAAAAGGCACACTGCAAAAAAATCTTTAAATGGACAATTAAAAGTGCATAATATATATATATATATATATATATATATATATATATATATATATATATATATATATATATATATATAAATAATTTGCACGTTGCACACTTGCACGTTTGTTCTGATTTTTAAAGGCACACATTCACACACAGACCTAAGTGTGCTCATCCAGATTTGCCCAAGAAGAACTTGAATAACAAAGCTCATCAGATTTAACCCTATGCAACTTTGATGGACCATAATCACCTGATAGAATGACTTAAAACAAATACAAATGTCATATATATTGCTGCTGTCCTCTGTCCATCTCCATTTTTGTCTCTTTTTAGTTTGCTCCATGGTTTGAACCCGTAGCTGCTCTGTACACTGTGTAAATAATTCTGGATGAATGGACCAAGTTATGAACCAATGCTCTAAGTTACTTGGAATAAACTCTATTTACACTGATTTCCATTGAAAGTGAAGAACATTTTGCCTTCTCTTGTGTATATATATATATAAAATTCAACACTTCCGGAACTGACGGGGAACATAATGCCTGTAATGGCACTGTAGTTGCAACACTTTATTACTATTTGTCCAGGTGAGCGTTTTCCTGGAAATCAGACTGGATAGAAAAAAGTTTCTGTAAGCACTACACAGGTTAAAACTTCCAACTGTTCCCAATAAGCCCTGAGCAAGCCTTCAGAGATTGCTTTAAACTAACCAATGTATCAGAGAAAAAGTATTTACTGTCAGTTTTAAGGCTTTCATAAGAGGGTCATTTTGAGACTGCTGACGCAAACCTCCTGGAAGAAGAATCATTTCAGGAATAAGAAGGACGCTGCTGGAGATGCAGCCAAGAACAAACATTGCTTCTGCTTTTTACAGCACACTGGTACACTGGCGATATGTTATGATAGAGCAAATGTTTACTCCATCGTAAAAGCATCACAGGACTGAAATACGTTTATTTCCCAGAGTATGAAACAGTACTATACAACTGTGCCAACATGGCAAAACGGTACAGAACAGGACCGAACTGGTTTACCACTGGTTTCAGCTGAAAATATCATTAATAAATAAATAAGAAATGGTTCTAAGCTATAAAACTTCTCAAACATAACCAGTTTTCTGTGGGACTGACTTACTGAATGAGGTTCAAGGAAAATCCTTTAACTTTTATAGAATCTTTACATTAAATGGGTGTACTTGATGGATGTAGTCAAAAGCCGATCTGTACCAAGACCCCTTCGAGCTTCAAGTACGACTTGGCTTGACCCCCCATCCTTTAAAAAGCCTCCAGGCTTTTTTCTGCCCTGGCACCAAAGTGGTGGAACGAACTTCCTCTAGGTGTCTGAACGGCACGCTGTCTTCAAACGCAACGACTGAAGACCCAGCTCTTGCAAGAGTACTTAGGTGAAGTGTAGTGTTGAGTATTATGGTCTCCATACTGACTTGTGTACTCATAGGGTCTAAGCTTAGAGGTATCTTTTGGATCCTAACCTATATAAACTAGCTAACGGTAAACTGTGAAGCACTTTTTTAAGTTGCTCTGGATAAGAGCAACTGATAAATGTAAATGGTCTTTAAAATGTCCATAGCAGAGGTTCTAGTGTTTCTTGTGGGATCAACACAGCCAATCCAAATACTTAAACTCATTTAACAATTCCTGAATTTGAGCATTTTAAAACAAGGTAATCAGGGACAGGGTTGGAAATCTGTATTCTATAGCGTTGCTCTAAAGAACATCTCTTAGTACCTTTATTTTTAAGAATGCATCTGGATTCCACTGTTCCTGAATGGCACATTCCAACTAAAGCTCCACTCTAGATTGCCTCCTACACCTAAATCCCCTTAAAAAGTGCTGATGAATGCATTTATTGAGTATTTTTAGTTGTTCATTAATGTATAAAGAGTTAATGTGGGACTTTGGTTGGGATGAAAAATGCTCAGATGGGTTTTTACAAGGCTATTTACAATGATATTAAAATAAAATTCAACACTAATCTAAGTTCAACATTTCTGCCTTCGGTCAGTGATTTGTAACACTACAAATAAATGGGCTGAAAATGGCATCTTATGCTCCAGAATGCTTTCCATTAAACTATGCAGAAGTGAAATTCTGAGGCCTGTAAGGTTTCAGAACAGAACATGAATTTCTAATCTGAAGCTGGCAAATATGCAGCCAGCTTCAGCTTCACAGTGGCAAGCTTTACAATGAATGCAAGAATCAGAAGTTATGAAGAATTAACACTTTAATAAAATATGCATAACTCTAGACCCAAAACTGCATAACAGTAACATGCTACAACTGCAACTATATGTGTGCTAAAATAACTCATTCTGGGTGGACCATTAGAAACTGACAGAACAGACTTGCGAAAGGTTAATGGCAGTATGTAATATGCACTCATAATGCACCTGAATTGAACACTTGGCTGATGCTTACCACACAAACTGTGCAAATGACTGCCAACCAACTGCTCAATTATGAGCCACAGGGTTTAAATGGTGCTGTGAAATAGATAAAACATAACAGGCTCAGGATAAAAAGAGAAACTCAAAGGGTTAGTTATAAAGACACACCAGTCTTTATAACAAGTCAGGAATAAGCATGCTAGTGTATCACAGTGTAACCCATATAATCATTCCCTCACACAATCCAGTTCACCTAACATGTGTTTTTTTGGGAGGTACAAGGAATCACTGCAACATTGTTTTGGTTTGAGGTAGGGATGCACCGATCCAGCTTTTTCAGTTCTGATACCAATACCAATACATAAACTTTGCATATTTGTCAATATTCGATACTAGTCCGATACCATTGCTGAAGTAATAAACCGTATACCTCACCATGCAGGAGAGACTTAAGCCAGGATTGACTTCAACATTACTTTATATAATATAACAAATGAAGACAGATAAAAATGTACTAAATTGCCATTTGTCATTTATTTACCATTTTAGTGCAGTCTCACATCACCAAATTAAAGTGAAAGAATTGGTTCCATGGATCTGCTTAATTATCCGATACCCGATTCAGCTCATTTTGTTAATATCGGGGCTGATACCCAATCCTAATATCGGATTTGTGCATCCCTAGTTTGAGGTAAACTTTAATCTTATTTAGCCTCATTTCATTCTGGTTTGTTCAGTACGAGGCAACTTTAGTAGAATGCTCAATAAAGTTAGGAAGATCACCCTGAAATCCTTGGGCCGTATTCACCAGTATCTTCCCAAGACTCTCCTAAATTTGTTTTTGAGAAAAGTCTGAACAAAAAGTCTACATCAGATTCAGATTATTTTTTTAAAACCGCAGAAATGTTCACAGCTTATAATGATCCTACTGTCCTCATAAATTGAACAAATGTCAAATAGGAAAACATTGATGAATGTCAGAAAACTGTAAGAACTTTCTTCTGAAGAGAGTTTGGTGAATAGGGCCCAATATGTCTCCAGCCGTATATCATTTGAAGACGGTTGTGCCTCCATGGTCATTTATTTTGCCCTCTTGTCTAATTGATCCTGCTGCCAGGCCCGTGTTTAGGCCTCATCAAACTGGTGACCTTTTCTGTGATTGGTTTCTCAGTGTGGAATTTCCACTGATTACTCCAGTTCATGACATCATTTCATTTCATTAGACTATGCCTCAGGATATGAAACAATAAAGTAATAAGGGAAAGAAGAAGATAATGATATACAGTTAAATTAAAAGGGAGGAGACAGATTGGGTGAACATTCAACAGTCAGAATGTGTAGTGCTAGCTTATATAGGAGCATGGTCATTGGCTGTACTAGCATCTAAGATTCAGGGCGTGTTCACACCTGCATTTTTTAGTTCATTTATATGAGATTCTGGTTTGTTTTCACCTTTGGTGAAATTAGTTTGAGCAGGTGTGAATACTGTAATTTCACTTGGACGCAGACCAAAACAATTGCACAGAGATCCTTGAGCGTAGGTAGTCTTGGTCCGGTCCCAAACTAACTCTGGAGCCATTAATTTGTAGTGAGAACGTGATTTGACCTCAACCCGACCCAACTATCAAGCATTTTCCACAAGTTTGACCTGCCCAAATAATTTCTACAGCTATTAACAAATGCCATCTCTGCCATTGCTCCATGTTAAATTGCACAGAAATGTGCACTAGGACCATCTTCCTGTAGAAGAAGGGTTCCCGTCCCAGACAGGTTTGACCAATAAGCAGAGAGAATGCTTGCATTTCGGTACACTGGTGTTCAAACAAACCAAACCAATGGGGAAAAATCAAGTTTACAAACTTTTTAACCAATCCGGTATCAGAGGAAACTATAGATGTTAAAAACACAAACAAACAAACAAACATATTTATCAGATCACAAATCAGAGCAGTTTTATTCAGTGTTATATAAATGGCATAAGCTGTTCCCAGATCAAGCCTTGTTTGAGTGCCTGTAAAATGCCCAGGGATATAATTTATTTACTTAATCAGGCACTCAAACAAAGTTGGAATAATTGGAAAAATAAAGTTTTTAGTTGCATGAGAAAACTGTGTATGTGTGTGTGTGTGTGTGTGTGTGTGTGTGTAAGGGGGGGGGGGGGGGGTGCAGCAGGGGAATGGGCCGAGTCCCCGTGTGTGTTAGCATATTAGCTGTAGGGGAAGAGCTTCAGGCTTTTCCTCCACACAGTTTCTGCCTGTAACATCATCAATACATAATGAGGTTAAGTTACAGCTTACAATTGCATGGCAGGATCCTCCCATAAGTTGGAAAGCTGTGTTTTGTAAATGTAAATGTAGATGTAAATGTTGGGTTTTTGCCCTTATTTTGGTTTTTATGGCATTTCATTGAATGCCTTAACGACTCCGATGGGACACCTCTGGACTCCAGGTGCATTTTGCAGAACTATTTGTGGCGATATTTCAAAATGCATATCTGTGTAGATAAGGAAGCAGATGCAGATGGTATCCTTTCACGTTCAAATTTCATCATTGCTACATACCTGCTCATGGGAATTACACACTTACTCACACAAGAGATTTATAAATATCAGGCCAAATGTGCAGATGGGTCCATGCTTATTTTGAATTTCGGATTTTAAGATCCTGTTGCTATTTCAGGTTGTAACACTTCTTAGTTATCTGTACTTGCTTTTTATAAGTGTGTTCAAAATAAGACATAGCATGCCAGTGACTTCAGTGATAGTCATGGGTTGATTGCTACTACGAACACCATACAAGTCTAATTCAAATCCCAATTGTTTTACTTATTGTTTGTTTAAAAAAAAAAAAAACATTTGCTAACATTATTGCACAGTTCAAGTCTGCTCAGTCAGCTAACAGACACCTGGGCTCATCAGCACTGTGTTGAGTAATTCTCCCACCCAAAGAAAGTGAGACCAGTTTTTCCATCCAGGCCTGGATTAACACTATACCCGGGGGGGGGGGGGGTGTTGGGGGTGTGTGGGGGCCTCTCCACACTATTACCAAATATTTTCAGTCTATTTGAAGAATTATAATGTCGAGTAACACACACACTGACAAAGATGCATGCGTGTGCAGACATAATTGGATTAGTTTATCAAGAGGATGTCTACATTTGTTTTGACATGTGCTCAGTGATAAAACTATTGCAGCAAAAAAATATTTCTAGTATTTGAATGTTAGCATTATACATTAAATTAGATTTCAGAAATTTAGATTTTTCATCTCATGATTTAAAGTGTTTCATGTTTAGTAAAGCAACTTGTACCTCATGACATATAGACTACCCAACTGCCAACTCTTGCACATTGGACGTTAGATTCAAATGATTAAGCTTTAATCTCACTGTCCCATATTTTAACCATCCCTTATTCCCCTCCAAAACAACCTCTGGATGAGTTTGAAAACTAATAAAGTTTCCTACAGGTACCGCTCCAGATTTCACTGATTAAAAACACTCTGGATTAGCAACAGCAGCCTTCTGAAGAAGGTTGCACACTGTGATAGATTAGTAGGTGCAGACCAGGTCCCATAGAAAGGTACAATGAGAAACCTTTTACAAACTTATTATCCGGATGAGACCTAAACACAGGGCTGGCAGTAGTGTGCTGTGCATCAGAAAGTAAACGTTCACTTAACACAGAGAAGAACTGAGGAAAAGTAAAAGGTAAATAACGAGATTTGGTCAGTAACTAAATCCAATCTGTAGACAGACGATTCTGAAAAAACTAACTGTAAAAAAAATATATATATATGTAAATCAAGACTGAATCATGACAAAGTTACACATATTAACATAGTTTGTGATAAAACAGCCAAAAAACAAAAAACGTATCACCCCAAACCCAGTGCTCTTACAACCCTGAATCCCACATGAAAAAAACTGAGACAATGGCAGCGCTGAATGAATTAGAATTAGAATTAAATTAGAATGAGAGGCAGAGACTTGATTTATAAATGGAATCATGGTCAATATGCTTGTTTTGTTGTTGGTTTTTTTTTTTGCTTTTTTATTAAGAATTCACAAAAACACTTCAGATGTCAGAGTGAGAACAGATTTCTGGTAGTAAGAAGTCAATGAAAATAAATATAATATAAAAAAAAAGTGATAAATATAAATAAACATAAATATTCACCCCATTTAAAGACACTGACCTGCTAGTATTCCCCCATTTAGTGAAATGGAGATCACCTGAGTGTGCAGCGAATGTGTCTCAAGTGATTAGTAATATAAAGACGCTACTCTGAGAAAAGGTTATTATTAAGTACTAATTATGTAAAGCTGCTTTGTGACGACAACAGTTGTAAAAAGCGCTATACAAATAAATTTGACTTGACTTGACTTGACTTATTAAAGAGTATGCAGGGGGTTGGAGACAAATTATATTGATCACGATTCCATTTATAAAAGCAACAAAAGGGGAAAACATCCAAGGAGTGTTTTTTTTTTTTTTTTTTTTTAAATATAGGCACTGTATGTCACTACCTGTCTGTAACTAGTCTTAAAAAAAGAGCCTTAACTCAAGCGGCAAGCCTCCCCGAAAAGTGCTTCACAGAGAACAGAGTCCATTTCAGCCCACATCTCAGCTTTCTCACAATGAATAATGAACAAATGGTTCAGGACTGGATTTCTTCAAAGCCTCTTAGCACAAAAATCACTGGTAAATGACAGAGTGAGAATCACATTAAACACTCTCTCTACCAGCTAAGATGACCGTAATGCTATGAAGCTTAGGAAACTCAGCCTAGATCAGTATCAATATGTATTCCCACTCAAACATTATGAGATGTTTATGTAGACAACATTGTGCATTAGCATGAACTTTTGAATGATGGCAGATGAGCTAATGTACCTTCACTATGATTATAGTCTATATAGCCTGATGTTATAAAGCTACACTTAAGCACATTTTCTTCAGCATTCAGTTGCAACAGCACATTAATTACAAACAGCTTTTTACTAGAATATTTCCATGACGTGACAAGATTAGGCATAGATTAAGCTAAAGGAGATGAGCTGGACTTGATGTAAACTTGACCTGACTTGAAGGTGGCCATATATTCAGAGATTTTCAAACATAAAGAACACAGGGGACTTAATATACTTCAAACTTTACTGTACAAATGTACTAAAAATGTACATGTTGCCATGTTCCCAGGTGCTCCTAACAAATTGACCGATTTAAGAGGCATGTGTGTCAAAGCAGTGATTGAAGACAGAAAGTAAATAAGGAAGGGCTTAGGAATGGTCTATTCTCATTAAGTTACATTTGTAATGCAATTTAAAGAATAACAATACTAAAAAAATAATAAAAAAAAAATTAAATTCTTTAATAAATCTAGTTCTGGCATGCATGGGTGTTCGCTACAAACCCTGTAGCAGTATGAAAATGCATCCTTGCACAATTTGAAAAGCAGTGCTTCCATTGGACCAGCTAACACAATGATCTCACAGTTTCACCAGTTATCCCCCTTAATTAAAGTTAGACAATGAAAAAACGCTTGTGCTTGTCAATCGGTCATGCAACCAACGTTAATGAAGACCTTTCCAGGTCCTTTCTGGCCAACCAATGGGCTCATTTAGCACCACCTAGCACATACAATAATGCATCCCTGTTACCATCCATGTGGCATGTGGCATCAAACTCACGAGTTTCCTTCCTTTACATGCAGCATTTTTGTGTATTTAAAAGGACCTTAACTTCTTTTTCTAAGAATCTGTAGCTCTGATTCTGAAGTTTGTGGTCTTTACTTTAACGAGCGTTGGACATTACCATAATCAACATAATTATTATTATATTGATTTTGGTTGGCTTTAATCTAGGACACATGTAAAGAGACACCACCACAAGGATGTCACAAGTAGTACAAAAAGATCATTTTTGGTTTTATAAATCTGGTCATAAAAAGGGCACAGCCCAATCATTCAGATTGCCAATCAATAATATTAATACTACAAAAACATGCTCGGAGGTTGTGAATCACAGATAATCGCCTAAAAGACACTGATAACTACTGCTTTGTCAGACATTTTCTCAAAATAAAAATGCATCCCACAAATTCCTCCCCGCTGTCTACAGACCTCCTGCAGTAATTGGATTTTTCTTCTTAGCACAATTCCCAACACAGTCCCACAAGTTCTCTATGGTATTTTAAATTTGGTGATCTTGTTGACCAGTGAGTGGTGTGTCATCTTGCATTGTCTTGTTGGTATATCAGGTTTTTCTTATGGTTCTCCACCAATAAAGAAGAGATAAATTAGAGGTCTGCATGAGACCGATGTCTTAGTCTCATTCCCACCCACTCTTGCAAGATTTCATCCTGCTCATGCTTGATCCCACAGAAAATCAGCATCATTTGTCCCACTGCTGGCCTAAACGTTTCAGCCCACTCCCACCCGCACAATCCCATAGAGACTAACTGAAATCCAATATCTGACAGAGGCTATTCAAAAAGAACTTATTTTCTCTTGAAGTAATATGACATATTTGGGACATTACACACAAGCAAGGCCGTCTGGCCTGAATAACCCTTCTTATTCTGCAAGAATGCAGTTCGTATGTTGTTCACATTATTAACTCATGCATTTTAATTCTTATGTTGTTGCCTTTTTGTTGTTCGTAGATATGGTATTTATTAAATGGCAGATCAAATTATGTTTAGCCTATTCATTCATTTGCAGGATTTCTCTATAGGTCTGTTTGTATACTGGAGCAGTTCAAATCTGAGCACTGTATAAATAAATGCAAATAGTTTGTGTTCAAAGCAATTGTCAGCTTATATGGATAAACAATACTTTAAAAAGAGCAATTTTAACAGTGCATAGAAACTTAAAGAAGCTTTATGTGAAAATTGGTATTTTCTGCAACTGTGCTTCCCCTACAGTTATAAAGTTCATGAAATTCACTTTTGCATTACTGTAGCTAATTTAATAATGCTATGAGCCTTCCTCGTGGACAACTGTACATGTGTATTCGTGGACAAGCTTAGGTATACAGAACTGGCAAAACATTATACGTCAAAAGAACAATGTAAAGCTAGCAGCTAACCCTCACTCAAAATGTGCTGACCTCACTAATGAATAAATGCCAGTGAGTGGCTCTTTTTTTTTACTTTCTCACTTTCTTTGACAATATTTTTTTCGGCCCTAATGTCCATACTCTGAATGCTAAGCTAGCTTATAGCTAGCTGAAGGCCAGCAGTTGTTGCTGTGTGACAAGCATTATTCATTTCACACAAGAGATTTATATTCCACCAATATTGCATAGCGCAGTAGCAGGTGCCATTCACCTTTTTACAAGTCGCTGGAGCATCAAAATTACCTCAAAGCTGTTTTAAGGCAAAATGGCTACATAATGTACTAGTACACCCATTGCTCTCCTCTGGGCATCTGAGTACAGTTGGTGGAGAGGGCCAAATTTTACACACAAAAAGTGTTGAAACCACGGGGTTGAAATCCTACACTGTACCAGGCCAAAGTTTTCATATATATCTGATATCTTATTTTCTGCTTTCTGATTATTTATTTGCTCAAGTGTGCCACCAGTTTTTTCTGTACATTTTTAAACACATTAAATATCTAAAATAATTTTCTATATTGTAATGAATCATTTTATTGTACCTGAAAATGTGCGTAGGCTGTCCTTACACCCTTACTCAATTACAAGCTGTACAGCTAAATCTTTGTACAGCTTTTTGTAAGCTTTGACCTTGTACTGTAGCTGTGCCTTCACAGTGAGACAGTAACAGTGACACAGCCTGGACGTTTTGCCCACAGAGCCAGGCGGCCTGCTCGCTAATGCTCTTTCCCGGGGGAGTTAGAGGCTCTGTGGTGAATAATGGCTGGCTGTAATGATTCAGAGGCCCCTGCTATCTGATAAATGCAAACTGGATTGTGCTTTTATAATCAGATCAACATTATCAATATTAGTGGAGATTAGGCGCTCCTGAGGGATGCACGTGATAAAAGGCTAATGCTAGCGATAAGGAAGACTGATCGGGGGAAGTGATACATAGATATGTTTCAGGATGGAGAGATTCGTAGATATTCCTAGATATCACACTAGCAACTGTGGCCCACGGACAGGCCGGGGAGAGGAACGCAGAATATTTATGGTCGGCCAGAGTGTGCTTGGCAAGTGGACATGCTTCATAGGCACAGGCACAATGGATGGACCCATAATGCTTTGATTATTGTATTATTTTCACCTTCAGCTGCAAACACTTGAGAGCCACCTGTCAGACTGTAATCTCTCCCGGAGGAGGCGGGGGCCGGGACCGCTTTTGATTTTCTGTCAGGACTGAGAGGTCTAATGAAAACTAATGTCAGGAGGAGGGAAATGACTTGTTAAAAGTAGCAAGGCTAAAGACAGAGGAGGCTGGAGGAGATATTATAGAGGCAGAAAAGCCTTCAGTCCACCTCTACTCCTCTGCCTCATTGGCCATTTGTATTTGAATGTTTTGACAACCTTGTAAATTACTGTATTGATCTTAGCTGAGGCGGAGAATAGAAAATACAAAGTCATGAGGGACGAGTGTGAGGGTAATAAATGAAGCCTGTAGCGGATGACCTTTGAGGAGAGAGGCTTCTTCTGTCTCTCTCTGATTTTAATTTGAGCAGCTTCCTCATAACACTGACAAAACTAGCAGGCCAAATTACTATAAGCACGCTGTCTCTGCAAGTGCGCCTCAATGGCAGGGGCGAAAAAAAGAAGCTTAAAAAACATTCCGCGCTTAGAGCACATTTTATTAAATGACACGCATCAGGATCGGAGAGAGAGGGTAGAAAAGACATGAAAAGAGAAGGAGATAGAGCCGGCGATGACACTGACGGAGCTGAAAAACACAGTCAGTTGGCAGCTCGCCTAGATAATGCATTTAATTTTTTTTTCCTCCTTTTCCTGTCTGCATTTCTCTTTGTAACCCACAGGGAAGGAGAAAATATATCTGAGGCTTATTTTAAGTAGGCAGTCAATTTCTTTACACCCAAAAGTAAAACTGCTAATAAAATAAATCAAAGGACAGCCTTCACCTCTGGCCTGTCTGTGTTTCTGACTTAACTTCAAATTAAAACAGGCCTTCTGCAGGACGTCTGATAATGTTCAAATTCAGTGCTTAGTGTTGTCAGAAGTGTGGCAAAGAGTCTAATTGTGAGGAAGCATCCAATTTTTGCTCTGATGGCCAATCAGGAAATAGTATTTCATAAATTAAAAAAAAAAAAAAACACGTCTAAAACGTTCCACGTCTAATTCCACTCCTAAGCCAAACGTTTACTAATCAGAATGTTGCATAAGAGTTGGCTCATGTGAATGAATAAAGACATTGTGCAATCCTGTCCGCATGGGAGTGCAGAGTTCTATTAAAAAAAGAGGAGTAGGAAAATAAGAAATTTAAACAAACAGGATACACAAATCGCTACAACTGAGCCAATAACTGTGCCATCGGAGACCATTTCACGAGTGGGGTGAATATGTTTGAATTACAGTAGGATATCACTGATGGACGTACATCAAAGAACACATCAATAAAATGTAGAACCTCTGTAGATCCTCTATCTTTTTTTCAATTTAACAGTATTAAGTGTTGAAAATATTAACGTGTGCTGTGGGATCATAACAGATATCAATGATGTGAAGAACACTGAAATACAACGCAATGTCCAAACAGCAAAAATATAACCTGCAACAAAGAAACCTCTTAAGAACAACAGAAACAATAAACAGAACCCCAGAACTGGTCGCCTCCCCAAGGAATACTACTGTTGGCCCTCCAGAGAGGTCAGATGCCTTCTACACCCCCAAAGTCCAGCACAAAGTCCTTAAGTTCCTATGCCGACAGCACTGATGTTGTAGGTCCCAGTCTGGTTCAGAGGTCAGAGCAGAAACCAACCACTGGGGTGGCAGCTGGGTCAGGATTTGTGTCATCCTTGCCCCTCAATGCAGGGCACCAGCTGGTCCTGATGCAACACCATGGTACATCTCTTTCCAGACAAATACAAATGCTAGTGGCCACCAATCCTCCTCCTAGTGATACACCTTTTCTCTAGAAGAACATGAAAGAAACACTGAGGAACCAAGACTCAAATGGAAAAATTCCCTAATGGTGGGGCAGACAGCATTGAACACCCCTGCCTTAGGGAGTTTTTTCATTGGAGTCTTGGTTTCACAGAAGAATGTGGATCACAAGGAGGAGAATTGGTGGCCACTTGTATTTGTATTTGACTGGAACAAGATGTACCATGGTGTTGTATTAGTTGATGGCAATGGTCAAAAGCCGATCCATACCAAGAGCCCTTCGAGCTTCAAGTACAGCTCGGCTCGGCCCGCCATCCCTCAAAATCAGCGGAAGACAAGCGTCCAGGCTTTTTTCTGTCCTGGCACTGAAGACCCATTTCTTCCGAGAGTACTTGGGTGAATAGCAGAGTACTATGGTCACCTTATTGACTTGTGCTTAGTAATGTCTAATCTTAGAGGTATCTTAAACTATTAGTCTATTCTAACTAGCTAAGGTTTTTCTTGGGTAAATAGCAAAGCACTTTTGTAAGTCACTCTGGATAAGAGCATCTGCTAAATGCCGTAAATGTAAACGTAAAGGTGTTGCATCAGGACCTTAGCAAAATTCCTAAGAAAATGGTGGAGGAACCAATACAAAGCTTTGGGATTTGGAGACCAGTGGAATGTGATAAACCAGTTCCATATTTTTGCTCTATCCAAACACTGAAGTCACTAAAAGCACTGAACACCTGGTATACTGTGTATATGACCTGAAGACTGGTTTGAGAAACTTCAACACCTGATTTAGCAGCCAAAAACAGCGTCAGCTGGGGTATTTTATACAGCAGATTTTCACAGCCAGACAAGATAAAAGCAAAATAAACACTCAAAAAAAGATCATTGTACAGTCAGAGTGCCCCTTGACTTTAACAGGCTTGACTTTGACTTAATCCATCTTGCTCACTTTGAAATCACCCTTTCTTGCACACACATGGGTCTGCAGAGGCAAAGGCTTACTTCTGACAGAGTCTGCCTGGTATTAGAAACTTGTGTTTCTTTGAGGTTCTCTTGTAGTTGACGTGTGTATCTCGCCCTACAGCTGGCTGGTTGTTTTCAAAAAGCAGGATTTCCCAGTCAAATAACTTAATATACTATGGGAGAACTGGTCAGATACATTCCTAGAAGACCTGACTTTGGTTATCCACATCATTCAGCTTTCTGTGTAAAATCTGCTTTGTGGAATACCCTCAAGACCAAAAACTACAAAGTCACATAAAACCACATAAGACCTCTCCGCTAGAGATGCTATGATATTCTCTGTAATTTAAATAGTGTGTCATTTCTGACAATGAACAGTAAATGTCGTACTAAAGCTTCCATGAAGAAAGGTATGAAGGAGGGAAATGACGCGTTTGCTCAGTGGGTGGCCAAGACTGTGTGACACCTTAGAGGCTTGTGTGGAGCTGTGCAGTCTACTGAGTAAAGTTTGAATTAATTTCATCTGGCATTGGGTGGGACGGTGTCTGGAGATGGGAAAAGTCCATGAATGCTCACACTTCCTTCTCAGCTATCTTGCTGTTGGGATAAGATGAAGAATGAGCTCTGGGAGTTTCACTACAGAATGAACATGAAGAGGTTTGTCAGCAAGGGGGCAACTTCAAAATATTATAAAAATATTGTCAAAGGAGTAGTTTGGCAAGAAAATCAAACCCTTTCTATCAAACAACTTTCTACTAATCCCAATGGATCTTTGGAAATTGATGGAAGTTAAAGATGGCTCTTGTAGCAACGTTTTAGCTATGTAACCTACTTATCAAAGGTATGCCCTGGAACAGGAAGCACTGGCGATTAGCTGGGCTGTTGATCTATCCATTTAGAAAACAACGTGTCAAAACCAGCAAAAATTCCTGTTTAAAAAGTATATGCTTGTAAAGATTTGTGTTTTTCTATCTTTCTTTTATTTTATGAAACTAAAAGTCATCAGTGTGTTCTTAAGTGGGGCATAACGTACATAGTGGATGGGGACATGCAGAAGGCTGCAGGTCTCTGGTGTTATATTTTGGCAGCTCCTGCTATTGAGCAAAAGGCATCTTACCTCAAACTAACACAACTTATGGCACCCTTGTATACCCCTGCTCTCATCAATAAGAATCTGGTTTTGGTGAGGTGAAGGTCAAGGTCAAGAAGATTGAAAAGAACTTGCCCCAGCCATAAACTGTATATGATTTAATAATAATAATAAAGAGTTCCTCCAGATTCCCGGTGCAGCATACACTCTACAGCCTGTGTATACAGAACCACACAACATATGAGTCAGGAAGGCAATACATACAGTTTATGTACAGTCTTACACAACAATGGACACTGGCTCATTAGTAGATTTGGAGAGGAAACTGTTGCAGAGTCTGGTGAAACTCCCTTGGATGCTGCGGTAGCTCCTGCCAGATGGGAGGGGACAAAATGTCCTTGGGAGGGGCAGGGGGTGACACTGTCTTTTTTGTATAAACACCTAATTAATCAGAAACTTCCTAAAAAGCAAACCGGTCATTTTCCTAATGCTATTCTTTGACAACTTTCAAAAATGTTTTGTTTCTCATTTATGGAAAAGGAAATGAATGCTAATTTGTTTGACTGAGGAAGACCCTTAGAGACTTAGATGATGGAGAACAGCAGTAGACGCATTTAGAGGCCAATTATTGTGCTTACAGCACAACATTCAGCAATAAATTAAAAGCAACACCATAACGAAAGGCATATTCATGCATATTATCACCCTTCTGTTCAGAAATCAATGTGAATAAAATTTCATTGTGAATGAGAAGTGAGACATGATGATGGTTGCTACCCTTGGCTGAAAGTTGGAAAAGGCGTTATATGCATCAGCATATGTGAGATTTGTTCCAGTGTTGAAACAATTAGGAATCCACATTCATATGTTCTTGTTTTGATTAAATCACTCACCACATATGACATTACGGAGGTGGCCCATTGAATGAGGACCATGTCCTAATACACATTAAGGGTGTATGTGACCAGCGATTTCTATATATTTTCAGTTAGCCAACTATACTGACACTTTGTTATAAAACCTTTTCAAGGTACGCTGACCTTCACAAGTTTATCTGGAATACATTGGACAGGCTTCTTTCAGCTGCTTATAAAAGGAAGGCACCGTTAATACAAAATTCTTTTCTGTTTGCTAGGCTCAGGATGATGATTCTCTTGGCTATACACCTTGCTTCACCATGTAACAGCATAATTAATACAATGCAGAATATGAATACTAAACCTAGAAGCACTGCCAGGGATTATGGGCCCCATACATTGATATTCCACTAGGCCACAAAACTCTTCTTCTTCTACAAAACACTTAATTACTACATTTTAGGGCCCCTGTTAGTCACCAGATCTAGACTTTTCGATATCTGGATTGCATAACATGCAAGGTGAGGTAGAACCACCCCTCAAATGCTGGCTAGAACTTATCCAGTTGTTCTCCCCAGGTCTCTGAATGTATGATCACATCGTTTAGCTAGGCAGCAGCGTACTGCTGATCAGGAATGAGGACAACATTCGTCAGCCATAGCTGGAGAATGTAGCTGGGGCCCTATGCAACCTGAACGGGAGGACTGTATAGGGACACAGGCCTGAGGGATGGAGAAAGCAGTCTTTTCTTGAGCTGCAGGCAAGAGGGAAACCTACCAATAGCCCTTGGTCAGATGCAGTATGGTGACAAATCCGGCCTTTCCTAAATACGATAATCAACTCAAGGTAGGGGATAGGAGTCAAACTGGCATATGCTTTTTAGGTTCCTGGCTTGGGTACCATCACTACAAGACTTGACCAAGGGTTATTGGAGGTCTTTATTACTCCCATTCACAGCATTCAACTGCACAGTGTTTTGTGTTTGTGTTTGTGAAGGATATAAAAACATCTGTCTGCATAACAATAAAAAATAGTATTGGAGTTGGAAATAATGGACAATGTTATGTTAGCAAAGATGAGCAAAGAGCTTTTTCATTCTAATTTTCACAGGTGCATAAAATGTTTGCACAGAAATATACAACACAAGTGTGTGACAGCATGCTTTTAAAGAGGCTTTGTTGAGAGGAAATGTTCCAAGTTATTTCAAACATTCCCACAAAACCAATTACTTTGAATGAATTTAACCCTCTATGGCATGTAAAAACTATTTCACCCCATATTTTAGGAGATTAGGGGTCCCTGTTGATATATCAACTATTACATTTGTCCCCCCAACTCCCCACCACCAGAAATTGGTTTGATGCCTTAAGGCAACAGTGTACCACAAGGGTACTAAAACATCAAGGTTTTCTGTATAAACACAAAACATTTATATTTTAACAAAGTTAATTTTCATGTATCATTTATACATATACCATTGCATCCTGAAACCTTACATCTTGCCTTCTTGTCGGTCATGGTCATCAAGTGAGCTGTAGTGTCCAAGCGCACATCAGGCACTGTGACGGGTGCAACAGGTTCTCTTTATTTCTTCATCTTATAGTCTCCAGCAATTGTGGAACTGTGATGTCCTTTCTTGCGACTCTGGTTCAAAATCAATGATTTTCATTTGTTAATTTTCATAGAATTTCTATTTATTATTACTTTTGTCAGATTCAGGTTATTTCTGTGGCCATTGTGGGTTTTTCTTTCATTAACCGAGGGGTACCAACAGTTTTGTCCATGTGTGTAAGAACTACTGCTTCAAGCACTGCTGAAGCAACCAATAAAAAACACATTTTTGATAAGTAATTGAAAACAATATATATCTTTAAACAGCCAAATATAGTTTCTAAGACAATAATGCACATGTAAACATTTTGATTTATTAAATTATTTCCATTTCTACATGAAAAAATAAATGATCTTACAAATTGCTTGCACTGTCTCACATGTGGCTTTGGTTCCTGAAAAAAAAATACTTCATGCCCAGGTGAAATGTTAAGCCCATGTCAACCCCTACTTTAATTGTACACAGGCATGTGATGTGACATTATATTAAAAAACAGCTAAAAATTAAAAAGGGACAATTTAATGAATATAAATGTGGTTTGTTGCCTGATGGCAATACCATACCATTGAGGCATGAGAGAAATGTTACTTCTTTTGTAGTGCATAGAAGCTAATCCAATTTCCTTCAGACCTCACAGTATAACTTGACAACCGGATTCATCATGATGAACTAGTCATAATATTGAACGGTCTGGTCTGATGCTGGTGTAGGATCAATGTTGATCGAATATCTTTGCTTACCTGCCCTCCAGTCCAGCTAAGCTGTCATGGAGCCACCTACATGTGTCATTCACCCTCTTGCTGAAACTGAAAATCACACCAGCATGCTCCCACTCAAATACTTGTGTTTATACCAAAGTCATTACTGCTTCTACTGTTTCTTTATTCGTTAGTGTACTGTATGTGCATTAGTTATCTCTTCATTATTAATTTACTGCCTTTATTATGTTGAGTTTTGTGATGTGGTGTCAGAGGAGAATGGGTTCTCTTTGAGTCTCAGTGTGTCACAAGGTTTCTTACCTTTTGAGTGAGCTTTTCCTTGCCATTGTTGCCTCTAACTTGCTGACTATTGGAGCAAGGACCCAGATCTTTTTTGTTGTTAGTAAGGGCTGAACTTGACTAAACAATTTTTCTACAGTGTACGTTTGCTCTAATCTTACATTCAGTATACCTGCATCAGATATTCAGTATGTAATAGCTTGTTTCCCCTCAGAATGCAAAAGTTGTTGGCCACTAAATACATTATGGTTAGAACAAATATGTGGAGTGCCTGGTGAGCCTTGGGGAGCAGACTAGAAAACACTGTTGTATTATAAACCACAAGATAAAAATAACGTTTTACGGTTAACATATCATTGTCTTCAGGCATCAAACATAAATAACATTTGACAGTTAATATTGGTGTCCATCTTAACCAGCCTCAAAATCACTAGCTATGTGTGGCAGTGGTTTAAACTAACTCCGTGCCTAACTCAGTAGGTTCTCAGAATCAATATCAGCTCCATGCACTTTCCAGCATTTTCTGAGTGTCCCTCAAGGCCCTCTTGCTTGGTCCTCTTCTTTTTTCTTTTATTTCCCAGTCTATTAATGATGTACTATCCTCTCGTTGCTGTAACTACCATAGCAATGCTGATAAAACTCAACTCATCCTCTGCACCCTCAGACATCTGGATGAGATTTTCAATCCCATTTCTGAAAATCTCATTACAGATTGCAGCCCATCATCTTAAACTTATTTGAGCTAAGTTTCATTCCTGGAAATAGATCCTCTTTCAGTGATATTGTGATCTCCTTTGAAAAATCATTGGTTGCTTTTTAGAAAATGCTTAAAGCATGGCTGTTTTGTACAAGAACAGGGTGTAAACCTGCGCACCACAGCTTATGCTGGTATTAACAGAGATCTTTAATACCTCCCTGACGCTGAGTGTCATTCCAACGTTCTTCAATCAATCCATTATTATTCCTCCCAGCCAGCCCCAGCCTGCCTGAATTGCCCTGCAGCCCTCACATCAGTCAGGATGAAGTGCTTTGAAAAGCTGGTCAAGCTGGATCACTCACCTGCTCCACATTACACTGGCTCCCATGAACAGCAGAAGGGATAACCATGTTAAAACGCTGTTTGTTGACTACAGCTCAGCATTTACTGTTAACCCCTCCAAACTGACCACCAAGCTGGAAGATATTGGAATTCACCCATCCCTGTGTGACTAAATCTCCAACTTCTTAATGGACAGACCACAATAGGTGCGAGTAGGCAAACATGTCTCCCTCACCCTCAGCACTGGAGTCTCCCAGGGTTGTGTCCTGAGCACCAGGGTTGTGACCTGTACTCACTGTACACTTACGACTGTGTGGCCACTTTGAGCTTTACGCCCCACTGTCATGTTTGCTGGTACTCCTCAACTTCAGCAAGACTAAGGAGCTAAATGCCAGAAGAAGCAGGTGAGGTGCTACCACTCTGTCTGGATCAGCAGAGCCGCAGTGGAAAGAGTGGACAGTTCAAGTACTTTAGAGTTCACATCTCACAAGATCTGTCATGGTCAACTACCCGTTACATCAACTACAGAGTGAAGAAGGCCTGTCAGCTTCTCTGCCACTTTCTGACTGCCTGAGACTTCCTGACTGCCATCCAAGGTTCTGCGGAACGTATACACCTCACCTGACTCACAACATTAAGTCTGATTATATTTCTAGTGTCTTTAGGATCTAAAAGTTTGTTACTGTTAAGAACTGTTAAGAGTTTTCTATCCTTTACACAGTTCCTTTACACACCTTATTTTTTTTTTTTAAATCTAGATTTATCATCAGGTTTAACTGATATATAGATTCGAGTGTCATCTGCATAACAATGGACGTTAATATCATGTCTGCTTTTAGCAGTCCAAAAAGTCCAAAAAGCTCCTAAAATAGAGCCTTGTGAAACTCCATCTCTTACATTTGTGCAATTTGAAGATTAATCTTTTAACTTGACAAACTGAACTGAAGCAGGACAGTAACTAGGATGACCCACACACACGTTCTGTATTGAGACGTATTTGAATTTCTGAATAGAGAAAAGCTGACACTTCTCTGTTCCAAAATGCCTTAGCACCACAAAATCAAAAACATATATTGAAGGTAAAAAAAAGCTCAATACCTCAACTAAAGTTATTGATAAGTTGGTTAAAAGATATGTTAGATTCTGTAAGATTGTTGACTTGTTGTTTCAAGGAAAATAGCTAGAAGAACACATGTTTGGTTCTTCTCGCTGCACTTAATAGTATTTCAAAGGATTTGTTCTATTTTACCAGCAGAGCGCCACCAGATTTAATGAAAGTATTGAAGTACTTGAAGAAAAAGAGTAGTTAATAATATGCACAGCAGTCTATACCAAAATATCAACATCACTGATGAATTAAAAAAAAAAAAAACTTTACAAAATTTCCCCCAATTATAATATACTATTTAATGATGATATAAAATAGCATGGATAAACCCCAAACAGAAGATGATCAATAAAAAAATATTTGCAAGTGGAACAACTAGGAAAAACTAGCTGCACTAGCCAACAGCAGGGTATTTCACAAAGTATGGTTTCTTAGTTAGCCATATATATTAAGCACAAAGCCAAGGCCGAGTATTGCCAAGGAGGAATGTCCCTCATCTTCTGTTTCTTCCAATCTGCCCACACATTTCAACGCATGTGATTCAGTAAACATGGGATATCATTCTCTTTGAGGCTCTTTACTGGTCTGAATGACTCTAATCACGTGTTGCTCCACTGCACATACCTTGGAGTCCTCACACTTATGTTTTAAAATCAAATAAGAAATGAGGTAAGTAGCTTTAAGCAACAACAGGAGCTCTATGGTGAGTTTGGGGTCACTGGAGACACATACACAACCTCTTTAAGCAGAATGAGGATGATCTGGACCAAACCACTTTATAGCCATACATTCTGATCATCAACGTTACAACTGGGGACACTGAACATACACACACCCTTGACATATCGCACATTGGGGACAGCACCGCAGAAAGGTATGTATGTTATGGCATATCATGGCAGTTTTGTATCTACTGGATTTTCTCCTGTATTCAAAGGCCTGTCCTCTAAGCTGTCCTCATCCTCAGCTCTGCAAGAAAACCTGCCTGTCTCAGTGTTCTGCTTGTTTCAACAATCCAACACAAAGTCATTATCAACATCTGGCAAAAACTATCCAGGCCACCCCGGCATTGGATAAGATTAGACTTTTTGTTGTGGCGGCAAGAATGTTGGTGGTAAAAGTCATTGGTTTCTAATATTTGGATGTTCGGCTGTTGGTTCATCACGTGTAGTGGCAAAAGGATTCTGATGAGTTCTTGCAGTGGAAGCTTTTGGTTTAAAGAAACCATATTTTGCTAAATTATTCATTAATCCAATATCACATTAGATCTTACTTTAAAGCATAACATCCACAACAAATCCACAAAGTGTTGATCCCCAGGTCATATCCATTTGTACCAGGGCAACTGCCCCAATTTAATCATAAAACTGTGAAGGCAACAGCTTACATCATCTCCATTTTGTCCAGCTTTGTTCAGCTACTTTACTACTGTGCAGTCCTTCAATTTGGACAGTTCAAACACACCTCTTCATCTCATTAGTCAATTAACAGGTTTATCAGGTGTGTTCGAGCAGAAACATCAAACTGCAGAACTGTCACCCATGCCTGATCAAGTAACTTATGCCTATGCTAACTTTGTAACTTGTGCTTATGCTAACTTTGTAACTTATGCCTATGCTAACTTCAACATTGTGGTTAAGACATGCTTAGGTCATTTACTTCATTTTAAGTATGAACAGCTTCTTTTTGAATATTTAATAGGGTCACTGGTTATACATGCATTAGCACATTACATGAAGCAAAGCAAAAACAAACAAACAAACAAACAAACAAAAACACAGCCAGAAGCTTCTAGCTTTCCAGATAATCAAGTAATGTTGCTGAACATCTAAAAGACATTCCTAGTGTTTAAGCTAGAGTGTCTTGCTGCGATTGGTGTAAATACAACTTGTGACCTGGATGCAATTACACACTTCCAATAGCACCATCAAACACACACATTCACACACTCACACATTCGACAAGTGGGGTTGATGGATGGCCACTTTAGTGCGTCTACATGGGTAAAAAAAAAAGTACTCTGATGTTTTCCCCCAAAAGTGTCCCAAGTCAACACACACACACACACACACACACACACATTCACTATACATTCTTAATTATTCTATATAATGCGCATTTAGTATATATACTGTTATTCTTACATATTTCAGTTAGATATTATTACCTTATTACCTCTACAACATTGAAGATGTTGAAGAAGAAACTATGTGGAGTGTCTGTGATCTTTGAGAAGTGGACTAGGAACCACAAGATATAAATAACATTTGACGGTTAACATATTGTTGCCTTCAGTGTAGGATGGTGAAGGTTGTGAACTGTCTGCGTCCTGTACCTACTCAATCTGCTTGCTGAACTGTACGCTCATGTGATGCTCCAGATGAGTGATAAGTCTCTGAGTGAATGTGCAGATAGGGACTGTGGGTAATTGTGCTGTGGAGACACCCCAGGGCTCACCTCTGAACTGCCAGGAAGTGCTTTTAATACACACACCACAGGGGGATAAACCCACACATTAGCGTCCGGCTTTGGAGTGCGGCGTTTACAAAGGCACCTTGTATTTTCCTCAGTTATCATGATAGAGCAGCGGCAGCAGGAAGACTAATATTACTGATGGAGGGAGTGGGAGGGGGACATAGAGCAGGGAGTAATTAGACAGAGTCCAGAGGACATCAGAGTGTCAGTGTGTGTGTGTGCGTGTGTGTCTGTGCCTACAGAGGGGAAACAAACTAAAACTACCCGATTCAAGGTCCAAGCTCTTTCCTCCTTAACCCTCCCTCTCCTCCACCACCCACCTCTGTAACCACAGGAGATTTGGTCACTTTTTTCGAGGAGAAGGTTAAGAACAACTGCTAATCCTTTTCCCCTCATGCGACTCTACCATCTCCCGTCCCCCACTGCTAGACCACCGTCCTACTGACATCCAGTAATCCCACCACCTACTGCTGGAACGTACCCTACCACAATGTTTTAGACTAACTTCCAGAACCTACATCCCTACCCCATACAAACTAAAGAAGCTCATATTTTCATATTTTTTCATATACAAATATCAGCATTTACCAACCAGTATCTCTCGTTCTTTAAAAAGAAATCTGCAGACCACCACACCATCTACTATCTACCACTAGTTGGTCTCTTTCTCAACCAGTGGCAGATGCTTTCAGAGATCACACATCTTTCAGAAATCTTTGCAACCTTTGACAATTCAACAGTATAAGCTGGCCCTTCTTAACCAGCCTCGGCAGTGGTTTGAACCATCTTAGTGCTTAGCTAAATAGGCACGTAGGATTGCTATCAGCTCTATGCAGACTTTCCAGCAGTGTCCCACAAGGCCCACTGCTTGGTCCTCTTCTTTGTTCCCAGCCTACTGATGATGTATTATCTTTCACTGCTGTGCCTACCATAGATATGCAGATGAAACTCAACTCTTCCACCGCACCCTCAGACATTCAGGGTCCCAGTCCCAAATTTTCACTCTGCCGCAAATTCTCAGCCACGTAAGTTTGTGTTGTATAACACCCAGACAATTCAACCCTTTTACAGGAGTCTAGTAATTACCCCACATTAGAACCCATTACAACCCTGATGCTTGCCTACAAAAATTAAAATGCACCAGCAAACTCAGACTTATAATTGTCAAAATCCTGCCAAATCCTGCCAGTCAAGAAAAACTGAGACTGTTATATCTATGCCCTCACTCCAGGCCTCAAAATTCACTAAAGAGGAACACCACATCTATTCAATAATGTATATTAGGCCTAAGCTAAAACAGTAGAAATTTTTTGCTGTATTAGATTAAACACAAACATTTAAAGCTTGTGAAATTTCATGTTTGATATGAATCTTGTAACAGATAAAGCCTGAAGTTTACCTTGTTTTGCAGTTTAACAGTCTATTTCAGTAAATTCTTTATGCCTGAATCCTGGGAAGATTGGCATTTATAGTCACGATCAGTGACAATGTGTGTAGGACTTTAAGGAGTGACAGTGTTCCTGAAAAAAAAATGGTCAACCCACTGGAAATTGGGGTACGGCTGATTCCTCAGTCAGCTCCTAATTGTGTGAGGTCTTCAGATTTGACCAGATGTCCCAACCAATGAGAGAACTTAATAGTATCTATATAGATACAACCAGTACAACAAAAACTGATTGGCCAATTTTCCTGTTATTGTTCATCCCTTTGGTCACCCGCCAAAAGCATAATAATCTTCAAGAGTACATCAAAAAAATCATTTTATTAAATAAAAAGCACCAAAATTATTGATGCATTCTTTTTTTATTCCTAAAAATCAGGCCTCCTGCACCACAAGCCCTTTGAGGATCAAGCACAGTTTAGCTTGACCTGCTTTCCCTCAACACGCATGAAGGACAAGTGTAAATTCATATCTGTCCTGGCTTCCTGGCTGTCAGGAGGCCCATGTCTGTGAAAAAACACTTAAATCAGATTTAGATGAAGTAAAATATAATATAATCTGTAGAGTGAGTCTTTGTGGTTAGGTTTCAGCATTCAGCATTTTCCGCAGTCTCCTGGCTCAGGGTTATATTTAGACTCTATATTAGCACTAACTTAGGGAAGCATTTTGCAAAAGCACTTCTGTAAACTGCTGAATAAGGTTTTGGGGAAAACTATCATATATTGATGGTGACGGTGCTACACTGAGAATAATACTGTACCTGTTGGAAATTCAGCACTAATTCGGTGCTCAAAGGAAGACACTTTGACGAAGCTGTTGAATCGAAATGTACTATTGACAGATGCATGCTTTATGCAAAAAAAAAAAAAGATAAAATAATATTATATAATATAAAAGTGTGCATTCTTTATATTTTGTCTCTCTCTCTCTCTCTCTCTCTCTCTCTCTCTCTCTCTCTCTCTCTCTCTCTCTCTCTCTCTCTCTCCATCTCCATCCTCACACTTTTTTTCTACTGTGCTTTCTTCTCTCATTGCTCCCTCCTTCTCTCCGTCGTCTCTGTCTAATCTTTCTCACTCTCTCATTCTTTTACACTCTCTCTATCTCTCTCTCTCTAAGTCCCTGGTGTCCTTCCTATGCCAGTTCGATAGCTCTCATATGCACACTTGAAGGATGATATCCCTAATGTTCGTGACAAATTAATCCACAGGGGGAGAGCCAATGACAGTGAGACAGCGGCGGGTCATCGCTTTTACTCAATCCGGCTGAATCCGTCACTTCAGATTTGCAGCCTGTTTGTAGGGGGTTGCATTTCCAAGCAAGGGAATTTGACTAACCTGGATTAGGTTTTTTTTTTTTCTATTTTATCCTGGTGTTTGCCTCTCCAAATATTGTTATTAAATCTAGAATGTTCTGCAATCTGTTGATTTGAATGGTCTCTAAAACATTTAACTTCCATCGCAGCAGGAAAGGAAGTGTGTGTGAAGGATATTAGGCATTATATATGATAATTTAAGGCTTCTGCAAATCATTCTAGGTTGTTCAAGGACTCCAGTCTAGAAAATTTATGACAGTGGCTGTTCTGAATGCAGCTGTGCAGAGCATCTCTTCACGCACTAAAGGTGAAGTTAAGAGGAGATGCACTTGTATGCAATGAGTATTACATACGATAACAGTGTGGAAAATCACATCCTTTGACAACTACTTAGATTAGTGTTTATAATTACGTTCTCCCTAAAATTATATTATATATTTATAATAAATGTGTATTTAAATGTCAAACTTTTTTTTTTTTTACTCAGAATAGTATTGTTTTAATATGCCTAAGGCACAGAAGCTGTACTGTAAATTACTGCACAGCTGTGACAGTTACAATCTCCTCTGTTCATTCTCTGCATGGAAAGCTCGCTAAAGAATAGCCTCCCTCTACAGTGCTGCTAGAAAAATTTACATTTTCCAGTAATTCAGTAACTTTAACAGTGACCGTTAAAGGTTAACATAGCAGTAGAATCATCTCTATCACTTTTGGGTTCATCCTGAAGGGACAACTACCTTAGTGTAGCCAAATTTATCTCGCAGGACTGTCCACTGAAGTATCTATGCATTTCACACATAGAAAAACCCAAACTGCAACCAAACCTTTAGCACTACTGATTAGTGATTACTTACAGGGACTGGTCTAGATAAGAACCAACATCTAATGCCAGTAATTTTCCATTGGAGTAAAGAATTATTAAGTACATAATTATTAAAACTCTATATCTTCAAGGTGCTTCAAATGGTCCTTGGAGATGAAGCAATGCCATACCAAACCACAAAGAACCAAATATGTCTTATTCACCAGCTGTTCTTCAGAAGAAAGTTCCTGGCTCAGGGCTATATTTAGACTCTATATTTACGAAAGCATACTTAAGGAAGCATTTTCCAAGTAAAGAGCAGTTCTGTAAATTGCTGAATAAGGTTTATTTGGGGGAAAAACTAGCATTATCAAATAATACTGTAGGCTTATCTTGAATCTCCTTGTTGTGATTTTAACCAGAGCTCAAATGACAACACTTTGCTGAAGCTGTTGAAGCTAAATATACCCAAGGACTGACAAATAGGCAAACAAAGCATTTACAGATCAGTCGTCTTATTTAAGAGCGTTTTCACACCTATGTTAGTTTGCTTTGGTCCTCTGTTCCAGACGTATTACTGTGTAATTTAAAAAGCAATGGCAGAGATGGCATTTGTGCATAGCTGCAGTAATTATCTGGGCAATATAACAGGTTAAACTACACCTGCAGAGCCGAATATCTCGAATTCGGCCACAAACGAACCATTCCACAGTTCGAACTGAGACCATCTCTTCTCTGTGCCGCATCCGAGTGCAGTTGTTGTTTCCATACCTGCCCAAATAAATCACACCAAGTGTGAAAACAAATCTGACTTTAATTAAAATAATAGTGCTTCAAATGGTTTGTTGAGCAATGCCAGAACCACTTTTGGTTCCACAAAAACCATAGGCCCTATTCACCAACTATTCTTAAGAAGAAATTTCTTCCTAAAAAGCACTTTATTAAAATTCTGACATTCAGATCCATCATTACAAAAGCAGAGCTGTGAACAACTCTGTGGTTTGATACACATCATGAATCTGACCTAGACGTATTGAGAGAATAATCTTTAAATTGGTAAATAACCTTTACATCAAGTACATCCTGCTTACTCACACATATGTTACAAGCATGGTTCTCTGTGGGAGCAAAAGAGGTCCTTGTATGGCAAGTCAATTTCACCTTAAAATACAAAAGTACAGTTAATGTTGGCAAAATCACACACAAATGGTATTCAATAATCAAACAAATTACTTTTAGCAAAATGTTATAGCATTAGTTTACTTATTCTTTCAGGATAAAAGTTAATTAATCTCACTACCTCTAAAAGATCGGTATGAACTGAATAGGTATGAACTGAATAGTACGAGAGCAAAACCCAATAATCTTTTTAGTACTTTTGGTAGGAATAAATTAGAGCAATGCCAATTCAATAGTCAAGTCACTCGCCCTGCGTTTTTTTCGAAACAAGATGCAGCCAGTTATACTGATTAACAGTGTGAATTTCAACAGCTGATGCAGTTTGAGATCTCCGAAACTAGTCAGTACAAACATTCTGAAAACAGCTGTCTCCAATAAAGCCTTTATGAATAAAACAAAGTTATAAATTAGCATAGTTAGAAGGTAAATATAAAACTGCTCAAGGCACTGGAAAGTTGTTGCTGGTGCTAGAGCTACACTGCTCATATTGATAATGTAGCAGGTAGAGCACACACTTACATTATATGTACAAGGACAGCCAGATAACATATAGATAAAATGTACTTAACCTAATGCTTGTGTATGTAAAACGGTGGCTCAGTGGACAGAGAGCTGGGGTGTTGATCATAGAGTGGTGGGTTTAATACATGTGTCTGCTAAGCTGCCACTGTTGGGCCTTTGAGTGAGGTATGACCACACTCTTTCTCTGAAGGAATAAGCAAAGAGAAAGGTTTTCTAACACTGATCCGGCTCCAGATTATTTGGCTGTACTTATTGTGTACTTATTGCCATCATACAGCTTCTGCATAGCAACAGTTTTTTTTTTACTCCACAGCAACCACCTACTGACACCATAGCAACCGCATAACTATAGGAAGGGATAAGCAAAGAGAAAAAAAAATCCAATTCTCCAGATTCTTCTTCCTTATTGCTTGTATACACCTTTCTGTGTAGCAACATTTTTTAAAACTCTACAGCAACCACCTACCAACACCATAGCAACAACAAACCTTTCTGAAAAGGGATAATAAAAAAAAAAACTTTTTCAGTACTGTGTAAATATAATGACAATAAAGGTACTTGCAAGTAAATACATTTTTATTAGCTCAGAAACCACATGGAGAACCACAGCAATCACTTGACCAAGCGTAAACAACCAGCGGAGACACCATTTCAACCACCTGAGATACCAAAGCAACTGTCTAGCAGCCGCCTGAAATGTTGTAACAACCACATTGCAGCACTATGTCACCCACCTAGCAATCACTTAGCAACACCATAACAATCATCTGGGATACCATAGCAACCACATAGCAACACCATAGCAACCACATGCCATGTCAGATCAACCACTTAGCAGCACTGTACCATCCATCTAGGAAACAATTAGCAACACCATAAAAAAATGGCAATCACTTAAGCTGCACAACCCTTTTGTATTTATCTCAGGAAATTGACTTTTCTAGTTGTATTTACTAGAAAATATTGCATTTCCTAAAATCTGATTTCATAACATTTTCATTTCCTTAAACAGCCATTTATTTAGACAGCAATGATAGCATGCCCACATCGGATCTAGCTCTCAATTCAGTGGTACGGCTGCAGTTCCTCCACAACTGTCTTAACATTTATCAGCGTGCCTCTGCAGTAAATTAAAATTCTACACATCAACTACGACCATGAGAGCACAAACTAGGCACTGCCCGCAGTGTTCTTGCAATTGTGGGTTGATTGAATGTCTTGTGTGAGCCAATAAAAGGATTAGGACACTTAGTCATGGATTGTATTGCCTTTGTGTGTTTTTGCATGAGATTAAATGGAAAAACGTTGGGAACCGATGGGAAATGTTTTGGAGGTTATTGTTATTTCTAAGCAAATGATTCAGGCAAGGTAAAATGCATGATGACTTCAGGCCACATGTATTCCAGAACACTTCCCTTTGAAAATATCAAATGGAAATCTTGTATTTAAATATGACAGGACACTCAACTGAAACCACTTAAGTGAAGGTTATTACTCTAAAAGGTGTGTTAGAGTAGATATTGCGTTTCACTCCGTGGGGTTGGAATCCATTTATTGCATGTGCGCTATTCCATGGTAACCAGTTCAAGTAGCTGCATAAAGAATGCAGATGCAGTAAAGATGCTCCACGGATAAACAGTCAATTATTCTGCATCAAGGGCTCTGTAGAAAGTCTGCCGAGTCTTATATACAAATACTCTCTCTTATATTCTCATAAATATTCTCATATTTGTCAAGCTTATTAAACATCCTTAGCATGCAGCAGCTTGACGCAAACAGATGAATGCTTACATACCATTGGTCACCAGTTTACCTAATGTCAGATGTGTGATGAATTTAATCACTTCCAATCTAACCCTTTTAATTAATGTTGTGTTCCCATTTCAAGTACCTTACAAATGTATTGCATCATTATATTTTATATATACCTATTAATTTCATTAATTCATTTATTTTTATTTATTCCAACACTGATCCAGCTCCTGATTGTTCGGTTTTATTGGTTATATACATCTTTCTGATACTGATACTTATGTGAAGCAACTTTTTTTTTGCAACTCCATTGCAACTATCTACCAACACCATAGCTCCCATCTAACAGACACCTGGCAACACCAGGGTTACCATAGCAACAATCCACCTACCAGTACCAAAGCAGGCACCTGGTATACCAAAGCAACCACTGAGCAATGCTATAGTACCCACCTAACAGACAATTAGTAACACTATAGCATTCACCTGGTATGCCCTAGGAAACACCTACCAATCACCCTCTTGACCAAAAAATAACAGCCTAGCAACTAACTGGAAGTGGTGAGCACAAGAAACTTTATCTGAGTTTAGGAGATTCATATTTCTTCATTTTCATATAAATGATATAAAATTTACTGATCATAAAAATGAGGCTCAGCCAAAAAAAAAAAAAAAAAAAAAAAAAAAGAATCTTTTCAAATATTTTAAATATCTCACTAAGGACGTTTAGCTTACAGTAGACAGGGTTCCTGACTGATTTAGCTTCAAAACCCTAACACAAGCAACAACATTTAACTTGTTTAATGAATGCGGTTAACAACTCCTACCCAAGCTATGAATAATTCCTTAATTAAATTAATACATACTAAGTAAAGTATGGAAAGTAAAGCATGTGTAATAGTACAAGCAATGCCATGACTTTAAGTCTAGATAATTACTTTTTTAAAGACAAAGACAGGCAGTCATCATTTGTCTTGTGCACAGATAGAAGACACCTTTAACCTACATACTAGTGAGCACATAAACCCCCAGGAGTCAACATCCAAAACACCCTACAGTTTGTTATATATATATTCGACTTTGTCAAAATGTCTTTAAAAAAGTAATTATCTAGACAGGCCACTGCTTGTACTTTTATACATGCTTTACTTTACATAATTTACATAATTTAGTATGTATTAATTTAATTAATTATATATATATGCACATCTTCACAACACTAGTATTCACGTGGTATTTGAAAGTACCAAATTGTGAGAAAACAATGGTGGGGGAAAATCAACAAAGGAAATATTAATGTTTAAAATTCTAAAATTTCTAATAAAAAATAATTATAAAATGAAAAATGTTAGCCTGTACCAAACTGGGAGAAAATGGAAAAAATAGACCCCCCCACTTTAAATAAATAAATAATATATTATATTGTAAACATTTTAATATTTTGTTGATTTGTTCCCTTTTATCTTACAATTTGGTATTTTTAAATACAGCATGAATTCTAGTGCTCTGAAGATGCAGGAGAACTCAGCATTTCACATTTTACAAACAGTATTCCATTTTTTATCACGTTTCATCAGAGCACACTTTAGTTGGATTTAAACGGTCAGACAGAGCTCATTTGTAGTACTAACAGCTGGTTTGTAGAACAGAGTTTCAGCATGCAAAGTTTGCTTCATTCCTGATTTTGTCAGTTGTCTTAACAACTGCTTGGCAAATGGGGTTATATGCATGGTCATGAACAGAATTGGAAATGCAGCAGGAGTTGCGTTCACAGAGACACACAGACACACAGATTTCCGCTGTAAAAGTACGAGAACCGCCCAATCGCACTGAAAGCTGTTCTAAGGAAGCAAGCCGCAATGTTGGCCAACAAAACTTTGTGTTTGTGTTTGTAGTCTGGCTGTCCTGTGGGAGCCCTGCACAATAACAATCCGGGGACAAAATGAATAAGGGGAATCAATAAAAATGCACTTTGGCTGGCAGTTTTCAATGCCAATAAAGGCAGCGGACGGAGGAGCGGCAGCATTATGTTGTCAGGCACAGGGTTTGATTGACAAATAATGGCCCTGAGTCTCGCAGGCAGAGAGGTAATGGACAGGTGTCTCACAGGTTTGGGGCGAGAGGGAATAATTATGGCCCGCCGCCTGAGGTAAAGCCACAGCACTGGGAGTTTGTTAGCAGGGAAGAGGGGAAGGAGGTAGGGGAGTAGAGGAGGAGCCAAGAGAGCAGGAGAGCAAGAGAGAGCAAGAGCGAGAGGGAGAGAAAATGGAGGAGATATTTACGAGGAAAGAGCTATGAGACCTGCTGAAGTGAGACCCCAGAGGATCCGTAGCGCTCCTCATGGCCCCCACCCGTCCGGGCTCATGTGAGATCGGCACTGATTTGCTGGGAAATGCACAGGCTCCGGCGGCCATTACATGTTAATCGAGAGGCAGAGCGAAGGTGTGAGAGACAAAACCACCGCAGGGGCCCCGGGGCCCCCAGGCTGCCTCCAACCAACCCGCAGCACACATACTCCTACACACTCCACTGAAAAAATCAGGACGACGACATGGACAGCATTTTAAGCAAGCTAACAGCATGTAAAATCTTACATATCGTTGCAGACCCGACAAAAGAAAACGTCATAGCTCCCATAAAGTGAAGGACAAGGAAAAGGTCAGTAACTTAAATTATCTTAGTTTTTGAGATACTAGTTCATTAAAACTGAATAAACAATCATATACTCTAGAACAGATGATGTTCATTCATAAACACACATAATAAACAATCCAATACACAAGCATAGAAGAGACTTGCCAACCAACAGGCTTAATGTACCATGTTTGTGGCCTAAACAGTAGGGCAGAAAACTTTACTCCATTAACAGCCTCAATAAGCCTTAAATATGTGATATCAGCTCATAAGTAATGTCAATAAACACTCCTAAAGCAAAGTATATAAGATACTAGCCAATAAACAGCCTTATTCAACTATCCTACACAGAAGAATGGAAGATTTTAGTCCAAAATAAACATGCATAATAAACACTACACTACAATACACAATAATAATCCATACACATTCTCAGTAATCATTTTATGCACTAGAATACAAGATATTTATCCATACACTACAATAAACACTTCTATACACAAGAATAAGAGATATGTGCCCATGAACAGCCCTAATAAACACTCATATACACTTAAATAGGGGACTTAAGTCCATAAGCTGCCTTAATAAATGCTGATAAAGTTCTAATGACCATAGATGGCCTAACTGTCTCTGGGTGGATGGACCTTCCTCTCCCCCATCACTTGGCACAATGCTAGAGCCAGCATGCTAGCAGACATCACATCCAGCTGGCCAGTAATGCTGCATTAGCGGCAGTTTGAAAGTGGGATTTTCTGTGTCTGTAAGACTCGGCACTTGCTAGCCATTATCATCCAGTTTCAGAGCAGCATTTATTGTCTTAAGCCATTTGCTAAAAGGTCTGTAGTTTGTTTATGTTTTGATGCAAACTGATGAGCATTTCTGACTAAAATGGGATGTTCATCCATACATCTGAAGTGACTGAAGTGAGGTTTCAGTCTGTCTGATAACATATTTGACTGTGCTAATATGCATCAAAGCATCTTTGTCGATTGTAAATTCATATCTAAAGTATCATGTCATTAAAATCCAAAAAAAATGATATTAATAACAAACATAAGAGCTCACAATACAGAACTCCCTCCTGTGAGTTACTGCATAAGAATGTGTCCAATACAACGTGTTACGGGCCTTAAAAATCCCTGACCTGAAACAACATTCCCCTCATTTACCTCACTTGTGATGTTCCCCGGCTAGTCACGCTCTAGCTGTGTCTGATGTAATGTGGTTCAGAATCCTGTAGGCGTGTGTATTTGGGGAATTAGTGGCAGGTAGCTCAGACCCCCACGAGTGTGTGAAACACGGGTTCAGATCAAAGCCTGAGCTGGATGACTGAAAGCCGATCTGGAGGTTTTAGAGCTCATTACCAACGTCATTAGCCCGGTCTGGGAATTAGCTACCTGAGAATTATCACAGAGCCTCGCGTTACAACGGCCAGGAAAATTCTCGCTCCAATCGGCTCTTCCTTACGAAGTACTGAACGCTTATTTAAAAAAGAATCCTCTTACCTTCTCTCCACACCTGCAGAATCATTTGCATATTTCACATTTAGCGCTTTCAGTTAGCACACACTCTGTACTCAGAGAAATATGAAAAGGAACAGTAGGGGCTTCTTGTGCGAGCTATACATTATGCATCAATTTGAGTCAAAGTTGAGTAGTCCAGGTACTATTATCAGGAGATATAAGCCGATTAGCTGATTCTGTCCCTGGTGACGCCATAGGCATTTTTGTCCCAGACTCCCAGAGAGCACAATTGGCTTTGCTCTAGGATGGGTCGGTTGGCCCTCTACTTCATCACTTAGCATGATGCTAGCCTGTAAAGGTTTAACAAAACTGGAGTAAATGTCCTAACCCAAGTGTGTTCA
Source organism: Salminus brasiliensis (assembly GCF_030463535.1). NCBI lineage: Eukaryota > Metazoa > Chordata > Actinopteri > Characiformes > Bryconidae > Salminus > Salminus brasiliensis. Next base: position 16,835,514 of record NC_132884.1, on the reverse strand, counting down.
GCTGTCTAGGGGTATGTGACTAAGAGGATGTACATCCTCCCAGTGCTCTTAGCACCATGTACCTTTAATAATGGAAGTGCTACAAAGGGTTCTTTGAGCAAAGCCATAGAAGAACTACTTTTGGATGTGTGTACAACATGGTTATTCACAGAACCAAAAGCAGTTCTTCTAGGGCTTTGCTCAAAGACCTCTTTGTAGTACCTTTATTTTTAAGAGTGTGTAATAGTGGGATTCCCAGCTAGTGGGTGAAAATGGGATATAGTGGTTTTTAGCCCTATTCAGACAGGATACGTTTTACATCGGGAGGTGGGGTGATATTATTAGCAGAGTTTCTCCATGATCCATGATTTTCGGCCCGTCTAAATGCGCCATGTCATTGATTTTTATGGACTGCACGCTCCTGCCTTGGTAAAGATTCTGCCACCTTTCACCCTTTTCTAAAAGGTTCCCTAAAAATAACCTCAGATTATATGGAGAAGCTGATTATCACAGCTTTTATCAATTATGGAGGCCATTCATGGTACAGATGTCCTATGCTAGTCAAGTCCGTAGCAAACCCTAGGTGTTGTACGGCGTACAACGTACAAATCCAGAAGACGAGCCAAAGACTTCTCAGAGGTGTGGCGCTTATTTGGAGCATAGCCTACAGCATACCCACATGTTATTATTATGTAACTACTAATTTCCACACTAAAATTTCATTAGTGGGTTATAAGATTGGTCATCATCACGTTTTCGGGAGGTGACGGCAGCACGTAAATTGAGAAGCCATTCCCATCTCAGTCATTTATGCCGAGATTAAGAAAAAAATTACATTACTCCGCCTCCCTGTGTAAAACTAATCTCATCTGAATAGGGCATTTCTATGAGAATTTTGTCAGAAATGCATTGAAAACAGCTAGAACATGTTTACTTTTAAGACTGCCTGTACAGTTTACAGGTTTCCAAGACAGAACACATTGTATGAAACTAGTTCATGTCACAGACGTGGTCAAGAACCTGGATGTCAACTTCCATAGAAACTGAGTTGATGCAAACAAGCCCCCCCCCTTAGCGCCTCTCCAACTGACCAAGGACACACTCAACCCAAAGGTCAGAACTATAGAAATCCATCCAGTTTAAAGCTCTATTGACAGGCGAAGGTTGAGGTGGACTGACTCCCATTAGAAAAGTTTCTACTTGCATCACATCACAGTCGGACAGAGTTCATATATATAAAGATTCCTCCCGAACAGCTCTGTAACTATTTATGTAGTACATGAACAGATTTCGCAAACGGACTGAAGAAACCTGCACACTAACAGATGCTTTCCTGGGAGGTGAGCAGTGCAGGATGTGTTCTGCTAAAAGGAGTAAACACTTCATTCACAGATGCACAAGCAATAGTAATAAAAGTCAACCTAATTAACAGTTTGGAGACCGTTCTGCACAACACACAGGTGCACTAAGTTTTTCCTCAACTCCATCAGACACCACTGCACTGTATACACAGCTTTTCTGCTTATGCAGCATTGTACATTTTATTGTATTGTAGATTAATACATTTCTATCTATCTATTTGTCCATTTGTTGTTGTGATGTAGGCACCCAGCCCTGCACATGTTAGTGCCTTACCTGCTCCCAACAAAGCTGATCCACCTAATCAGCTCATTAACAGGCCCTTTCAGAGATGCAGGGGCTGTGCTGGGCCGGGTGCCTCCAGGTCAAGAGTCAAAAAATATCTTCTATTGTAATGTTTAATAGTATATACTGATATTGTTCATGGAGTCCCTCTCCTTTTCTGGTGTGTAGGAGTGTGTAATAGAGTTGTGTCCTATCTACAGTTCTAGTGTATATAGGAGTGTTAATTGAGGTTGTTCCTGGTCTAATATCACTTGTTGAAGTGTACAGAGGTGTAGATTCATATTCGAGACTAATATTGTGGTACAGTATATAAAAAAACATACTGTAAACATACTGCACTAATACCTTTACTGAGATTGATTATAGCATATATATATATACATATGGGTGTTATCTTAGTGTATAGAACTCTCTCTTTTTCAGATTGTGCTGAATCTAAAGAGATGGAGCTTGAATGCTTTATGTTCCTACAAATGATGCAAAGAGCATTTTTATCTGTAAAAGCAGAGAGGCCTTAGTATAGCATTAATTAAGGTTGACCAGCTGCGCATTTAATTGTAAACAGTGTAATTAATCTGGTTTAATAGGATGGATGGAGTGCAGCACATTTTGAATACAAATATGGGCCAAAATTTGAAGAGTAGTTTTTAAGAATCTGACGCTACTGATGTATTTTGTCTGCGGTCACATACATTGCAATAAATCCAGTGTATCGTAAAAATGACTTTAAATATTTTTATATACTATTTTTAACCACATCGGCCACCCCTAGCATTAATGGAATGGAAAAAAAAAAAAAAAAAAAAAAAAAGTCAAATATACACGATTCACACTTACCACAGATGCAGTTGATCAGCCAAGACATGTTTGGTATCTAACCTGTGCTTGTTTAGTTTAGAACTGGAGATGCTAGGCTAATGTTATAGATACACATGGAAATGTATATGGCAAATCTTTGTAGTTTTGTAGTTATACATGTAGTTAATTCTCAGCCTCATAACTGCTGTTAAGCTATGCAGAGAAGTTTAGTTTGGTTTATGTAGACTAAAATAAGTCATATTTATTGAAGTTGCAAAAAATAAATGAAGATCAAAGCAGGTGGACTGACATTTTTGGGTGTGTATTTGCAGAGATGAGCTTGTTTGTTGTTTGTTAGCAATGCTAGCTTAGCATCCTCCATTCTAAACTACAAAAGCACACATCAGATTTCAAGGTAAATTTCTGAGAATAATAAGGTTCATTTTCAATTTTTGCCAAACTATTTCTTTAACTGGACTGTCTTCCCAATAATATATACTTTTTCACCCATGACCTGATTTTAATACCCCACATCACTGTGCCATGGCCATGTGAGAGCTGCTGTCAACTGTGTTATTATTCCCTAATATGAGATACACACACAGGCTCTCAAAAGCCAATTAAATCACAAATTGAAAACGACTACTGTATATTGATTGTTATGCTCAAGCAGCACAATTTCCCCTGATAAGTAATTATCTGCATTACACGTTATTTTCTGTGATTAGGCCTGTAGGATATGTTAGGTGCTCTATGATACTGCGAGAGCTGACACAAGCGTGAGTTCAGTGTAAGTTCAGTGATTAGATCTCATTAAACCTTGTTAATAACCTCTAGCGTTATCTTGTAGTGTACATCGCAGATGTCATGCAGTATGGCAGCCTTGGTTACTTCTTAACAGACTTTCTAAGCAAGCTAAATTAAAAGTCTCTTTCTTACAGGAGCGATGCAGTATTCAGAATCAGTGCCGGGGCGGTAGGTATTAGATTTATTTACACACCATCTGCTCTTCATATTTGGTAAACATTTTATGATGATTGCACCAACAGAAATGTTCCAAAATCAATGGGAATAAAGTCTCAAGATGTAAATGTTTTTTTTTTTTAAAGTTAGGAGTGTTTTTGGCCTTCTGCTGTGCATTTGCTATTTCATATTTAGTTCTATTTGGACAGCAATGATATGTACAAAACGTAAAGCACTGAAAAACTGTAATACAATGGTTCTTTAGTTGAGATAATGGTTCTTTAAAGACACTTGACAGCTCAAGAAAAGATTTGCTTAGAATCAAGAATACTTAAATGGTAATTTTTCTGATTAAGGCATATCCAAGGCAAGCCTATGGTAGGTGGTCCCATACAAGAGACCTTTAAAATGGCTCCATATAGCACCAAAAAGGGTTCCAAAGACTCTTTCTTTCAGTACAATATTGAAGCTTTTTTGCTTAGAGTGTTTTTGAAAAAAAATTAGCGTTTGGTATGTTTGGTCAAGTGTGAAAGCTGTTTTCAAGCCTGGGAGCAGTCCAGAGCAGTAATGTCTGGTCCTCCTGAAATCGGTGGTCGAGGGTTGGCATCAAGAGGTCTTTGGTGCTATGTGTTGGGCTGCATGATTGGTTAATTTTTTCACATAACTGCTTCGACTTATCGCTTGCATTGCTAAAAACATTCTCCTGCGAGAATACCTGCTTGTTTGCAGGTGTTGCTGCACTGTGAAATGCCATGACTGCAGAAATGTGCTGTTCTTCGCCACCTGAATGTTTGGGTCAAAGAAAAATCTATAAACGGATAACCTAGGTCCTACTATTTTGTATAAAATGCATGCAGAAAATAAATTTGCGCAATCGATTCATGGTTCGTATGGAATTCTTTTGTGTGAAAGCAAACTAGGTATAATGAGCCCTTCCCCCAAATGAGCCCAGAATTCCGGACGAGTTTAAAAATGTCCTTAGATTCGTAAGTAATCTTCAAACAGGATTTACCCCCCAATGCAAAAATGTCCCACATTAGTTCAATTCATCTCCTAAATGATAAGTTTACATAATAAGGAGGAACCTTCTTAACTCAATGGTAGTCAATGTAAAACATTTTTATTCCAGTTAATTTTGGAGCATTTATATTGGTCCAATCATCATGACATTTTAAAACCATGTAACCATGTAAAAACTGTAGGATTCAACTTTATCAAAAAGCAAAACAGCTAAAACAGAGATACGTGTTTTTTGTGTGACTGCGACGATGTGAGCAATCCAGCAGATTGATAAATATTGTTACATTAACTTCTATTATGAGCTCCCATTTTGGAGATACAAGGTTTTGTAGGACTCTGACCCACGGCCATACCTAAACTACTTCAGAAATTGCTTCTGCATTCGGTAACTGCGAGCGGTCCGTGCCTCTCTGAAGGTTAAGGAATTCTTTGGTGCTCGAGGCTTTACATCCGCCACCTGCAGGCCGGCGGCCAAAGGTGCAGCCTCCTGTCACCACGCTGCTTAGCAACAGATGGAGAAGGGAAAGGTTGGCTCTGAGGTGTGAAGGTTTTTCCATCAGCTAAAAATGGCACACATAACACAGCAGGAGAGGGAGACAATGGAGACAAAGGAGACAAACACAGGAGACAACAGGCCACAAATAGTGAAAGTGCAATATTTAGATATTCTAAGGCACCTTGATTAATAGCTGTAGTATTACACACCCAATAGAAATGAATAAGTAAAACTCTTCTACCACTGGAAAGTTGGTAAAATGTTAACAAGCAAATGGAACAAAATGATGCTTATTTAGTGGTGTCCTAATATGCCTGATTGAAAGAAGTGTGCGAGCACAAGCATTCATCAATGGGTCAATTTTACAAACACTTAACTCCCCCTCTCGCGCCACACTTACAATGGGTGCATTTAGTGACATTTGCATATTTGTGATTATTACTCTTCTTGTTAACGTCATTTGGGATTGATGGTAAATGTCCTCAGTGGTTTCCACGACCACACCACCAACCCCTATGGTCCCAAGTTGTTTACTGGCCTCCACTTTTCATTGCAGGTGGATGTCCATGCAAGGGTAATGAGGATGGACAATACCAGGGTTGGTCATATCTTCAGCCTGCCAGAGTTTGGAGGAGACTCATGTTCCTTCAGCTTCAGCTTTTCACCTCCAGATCCGGAAAAGGAGCTTCAGAGTGAAATCTCTCTGGCGTGTGTTATTTAATTGTTAATGCTGAGTGTAAGATGATGTTCTGTGTGTTCCATGGCTGCTCCCTCTGCTTGTTAACACAAATCCCACAGCGACATCTCACACACTGAATGTGATTTAGAGTTACAGCTGGGGTCAGGTGATCTCTATAGGGTTTTCTCGGGTGCGAACCAAAACGTAGACGGTTTCCTCTAGAGCTCTGTTCGCAACCAGCCTGCATAATTCTGCAGCCGGGAACATTAATGGGATCAGATGTTCTAATTCCCCTCATCCCAGTATTTCCGGTGGATCTTGAGAGGGTGTTAAAGCGATAATACTAGTAAACTAGTATTCACCCTTAGCACTTCTTGTTTAACCCTTTAATAAGGTTCTCTTGGTGGAATCGGTCATGACAGGTCCCTGAATAGTAAAGGGAGGCTGCCCAGCTTGTTTCTGATCCATGTTCTTTAGGGAACCATGTTCAAAATACACTTCTATGAAGGCTTTCCCTCATCATCAGCCATGTCACCTTTGTAGAACATTTCCAATCACATTCAGTGACTTATTTACTGTTAACAAACATGGCTTAAACCTTTTTATTTATCAGGTTCTTCTTTGAATTTTCCATTCCACCCCTAAATGACTAAAAACATTAAATTTAGAAACATAAACATAAACATAATGAAAACATTAATTGAGAGTGGAATTTGTATGATATTTATGACTTATAAAATATTTTAAAACACCAGCAGTATAGGATACATAACCTATACTACTGCATGTACTGCCTGCTGATCCCCCACAGCGTTCAGCAGATGACGTACGGCAGAGTTGCTATGTAACGCTCACACTCTAGATCTGCTGCTGCACTCAGGCTAAAAGAAGTCATTGGCACATGCAAATGAGGAGAAGAACCATAGTACCAGATTTTACATAAACAGCAAATCCTCACAAAAAACTGGTAATCCTTGTTTATGAATGAGCCAACATGTCACAGCAACACTATCTTCTTCTGCCCTTCGCAGCCTGAATGAAGCCTGAACCTGGCTTATTATCAGATGTTCAATGACATGCAGTGAAGCCTGGTCACTACTAAGTTAAAACCTAGATGAATTGTTAAACCTTTAACAGTTACACTAAGAAATAAATTTGCAAAAAATGTATTTTAAAAAAGTTGTTAAATAGTGTTCAGCTTTTCAGTTGTTTTTTAGATTAACCATTCAGGAAGCAGACGCGCAACCAGCTGGTTGACTTGCCCAGTTAGTGTAACTTCTCCTGTTCTAGGCATGAACATTCCATTTTGAAAAAAAGGTTGACTGTGTGACTGCAGTTAGGAAATAAGCCTGTTAAAAGGTTGAGAAGCCCAGGTTAATTTGTGAATTCCAGCCTCAGACAAGCTTTCTGAATTTACACATACAGAATAGACAGTATAACATAACACTGTGTGTTTGGAGCTGACAGTGAAATCCTAATCCTAGGACAAGAAAACATGTGGCTATCCATTACCACTGGAAATGTGTATGGGGGGGAAATGTGTACAAATGTATTTATCAAGTTTATTTTTCTCCAGGAAACACACACACACACACACACACACACACACACACACACACACACACACACGATGATGTTTTCCTGGTATTGCAGCAGTTTTTCCCAAGAGAACTGAAGAAGGGCAAAGCTAGTGAGCTAAATGAGACTGAAGCTAACAGTGGGGTTCACATATGTTACAGCACTTTAAGTAAAATATGTGATTGTGTGTGACGTATGTGTGTGTGCCTGTGTGTGTGTAATCTAAAGGTTAATTGGCCTCCTACAATTCTTTTCCTCTTCATTTGGAAATAATTAGTTCTCCTCCTAATTTATAGTTCTCCTAATTAAATGACCCAGTATTGAACAAACTGTGAAAACACTTGCACACACACACACACACACACACACACACACACACAAAATTAAACAAATTAAGAACAGTCATCATTTACTAAATTTGATCTTGAGCTCCAATTATCTTTAAAATTTCTTCTTCATTTTCTTGCAGTCAGTCCTTTCGACTCAGCAGTGTTGAGAGAGCAGTATGAAATATTGTTGTGTGTATAGTTTTGTGTTGCAGCAAAAAAAGAACAGCTCCAACACTGTTACATTCAAACATACGGCAGCCCTGAATGATAGCTGAGGCATTACCGCGAACTGAACCTGAGATCTTACATTACTGCACTGCTTAGGAGTCTTGTTATTGCAATAATAATAATAATAATAATAATAATAATAATAATAATGCTGAATATCTGATGGTAGGTGAATTGGTTGTGCTATTTCTTCTTATACCAGGATCAGACAACACTAATTCCGCCCCATTTTGACATACTTTTGTTGGAGCAAACACATTTCCAGCATCCAGCCTGAATGAGCATTCTGAGCAAAGAGCAGGGCATGTAGTGTGACATATTTGAAGATGTGACGTGATGTCTGGAATGTCACACAACACCTAGAAAAAAAAGTCTAGCATGTCAGAACGTTTAGTATTTTTCTGTCTAGTCTGACATGTCCTATGACATGATGTTGACCAATAGGGGGACAGAGTGCTCTCTCATATGTAAACATGGCGTAGAGAAAGTGAAAATGCCTGCTGATGCAGCAAGGATGTGGATAACATTGAACATTTGTGAGATTATGGCCATGTTACTCTATGAAGGTCTTTTTGAAGAGTAGACAGCCCATAAAGTCCCCCCCCCCCCCCCCATTCTGAACATAAAACTGCCAGCATCACACACAGCACTGTGGCCATGACTGACAGTTTCTTCACCCTCCTCATTGGCGACCCATGAACTCTGCCGATCAAGACATGGCAGAAATATATGGCAGGATGACTGCCTAATCTGCCCTAGTGAACACTGGAAAAGGCAAAAATATAGTGTAATCTGAGGCTGACTTAGGTGTGAGTGTGTAGGCGAATGGGTGGGTGGGGTGCCTTGCATTGGACTGGTGCCCTGTCCAGATGGTATTCTTGTAGCCTTGACCAGCATACAATGGACAAGAAGATTAATAAATGAATAATTATAGATATTATTAATTATTATTATTATTATTATTATTATTATTATTAATTATCATTATTATTATTGTATGCATGTAATAATTAATATTCATTTAAAATATTAAATATGTTAAATATTTTTATATAAAAATTGTATTCATATTATGTGGCCATTTAAAATTTAATTGCATATCATAATATATGCATATCATACGAATGTAATGATTAATGAAGTAAACATTTTAAATATTTCTATTTTACTGTTATTTATTCTTTGTCATTAGCTTCATTAACACACATTAAATTAAGCCCTAATTTCATAAAAAAGAAAATATGGTTTTGAAATATGCTAAGACAAATATATATGCGCAAAATTCACCAAGGGAGCTTCTTACCCTCAAGGGTATAATCTCTGCAAGATTTTCTTCTGACCAAACCTTACTGCTGTTCCCTGATAGTTCCCCTAGATGTTTAATACTTTGCATCTTTATTCTATACATGCTAAACTTAAGGGAAGGCAAAGATGTGATTTACCTTCACAGTAAATGGGTGTTGTTCTTATAGGTCGCACACCCCTCAAGCTCCTCCATTTTTCTGAAGGTGACCAGTGACTGTTATTAAAATCTGCAGCTGCTGCAGTGGGATCATTAACAGAAGAATGATTTCCTCAACTTAACACTTATTAACTTCCTGATCTGACCAGTCTGGCTCAGAGATCCAGCAGCAAGTTCTTTAGATTTATTCACACAGCTCAGAGCTGCCCGAAACAGTTAGAAATTTAGTGTCTGCACTTGTTAAGACCCTGTTATAAAGACAAATTGACACCTGACCAGACTCTGTTTAGCAGTGGGCTTGGACAGTGATTGATTAGGGATGATCTAAATTCTCAAAATAGACAGCTACATATTTTTTCTGTGTTTTCCATCATTTGGACGAGTGGCAGTGATGACCAAAGCTGAAAGTGTGACTCGGTAATACATCATCCTACTGAGATTCTTGTTAAAAATAATTACAACTGATGAACTGATGAATTTCAAACGAGGAAGAGTGAATTGAAGGTGTCAATTCCATTTTTTATATAAAACAGTTTGAATTCACTCTTTCTGGGATGGCACAAAAACCAACACAGCAGTTTAGCCCCACCCACTTACTCTGAAGTTATAAGAAACTCCCTTTTGAATATGGCACAATAACGGAAGGCTGATCATAAAAAAGGAATTTAAAATTCTGCAAGGTTCATAAGTACTTGGACAGTGACTTTTTTTGTGTGATTCTGAATCTGTACATCACCACAAAGGACCTAAAATGAAGCAATCAATATGTAATTGAAGTTTGAAGACTTTCAGCATTAATTCAGGTGGCTAAACAAAAATATATTGAATTCACCATTTAGGAATTACAGCCATTTCCTACATAGTGCCTCCAGGTGTGGCTTGTTACCTCATTATTTCTTGACAATTTAAGGACAAAGTTGGTTCCAAGTGACCACGGACGACAACTAAAGTAGATAAAAAATAACTAATTCCTAAATAATTTATGCATTGTTTTGGTTAAACTGCTTGAATTAAGGCTGAATGTTGAAATCCATTACAGGGCTGAACAGAAGCAGAAATACAAAATTTAAGTCACTGTCCTAATAATTATAGGCCTGACTACCAGCCTGTTTAAATCTAAGAAAAAGAGGTCAAATTGGTCATATAACGATGATCTGCGACTTATTTTGGTACATAAAACCATACATGATTTCAAAGTAGACCTCAGTGATGTCCTGATCAATATGCATTTGTGTAACACTGGATAGACAGAAATTACTGAATAGACAGCAAATTACGGATGGTGCAAAAAGTCAAACTCTATGCTGCAGGTGGAAGCATGGAGTAGAAGGAAGCATGGCGTGTTGTGTTGTGTTTTGTTTGGTTGTGTTAGCGCAGATCAGGTCATGCTAGCGATTAGAGCTAAAAAGACAGCAGAGTGGAGGTTATGGGGATTTGCTTTAGACTCTCAGAGGCATAGCCCCAGGCCCTACACACCCCACAGCAACCTTACACACACACACACACACACACACACACACACACACACACACACACACACACACACACACCCCAAAAGGAACAGAAAAACATCTTGAATTCACATGCCACACAGTATAGAAACACACCCATACACAAACACAGTTCATATAAAAAGTCATAACAAGAACAATATTAATACAAAAGCAATCTCCCATACAATAGCATCTGTAAGAATGGTGGCTTCAGAGCTCTACGGTTGGCCATGTTGCTGTTCCCATGGAAAAAGACTTTATATATTGTATAATAACTTATATAGTAAGTTATTAAGAATATTTTATTTGATTAATTTGATTAGATTATATTATTTTCAGCACACCCTAAAAAAGTTATTTCAAGCAAGGGAGCACAACTTCAGCTAACATAGGATTCCACCTCCTCTAGATAGAACATATACTTGTTAGCTTTATGGCAAAATGTAGCGCTCAGTCCGCCAGTAGGAGAAAATGCTTATTCTAGGCAAACAAGAGTCGGTCCTTGTGCATGTGTGTTTCAACAGTGTGTGTTAGACGGTTCGGCAAAAACCTACACATTCAGAAGGTTAGAACAGTTAGAACGGATTTTTTGTGTTTGTTAAGCGTCTTTTTCTAAGCATAATGAGAGCAATCCAGATGCTGTCTAAATACTGTGGTGTGTTCCAACACTGCTTTTATAAGATAAGATAAGATAAGATAGATAATAATAATAAAATATAATAATAATAATAAAAAGATAGTCCTTTATTAGTCCCGCAGTGGGGAAATTCTCAGTGTAACAGCAGAAAGGGATAGGAAGACACTCAGTTACAAAAATTTAGATAAATAATTTACACTATATACACAATATAAATAAGAATTAAAAAAGCAATAACAATATTATTTACAGATTAGAAAAAGCTCAGAAGTGAGCAGGAGCTGCTGCAACAGGCTGCCACCTCCGCGGCGCCATCTTGAAAAAAAAAAAAGGTCAGGTCTTTACTGTAGGCAGGTCAGACAAAATTCATGTTCATGAACTGTTTTAGCTTTTAAATTGTCTCTTCACCTTTAAAAACATTTAATTTAATAACATTTAATTTGCCAATGCTGTTTAATTTGCCATTTATTTTAATTAATTTACATGTCAGCAATTCTTTTTTATTATTTTTTTTATTGGCTCTATTATTTTTCTGTTGAAACAAATCAGTAGCAATGCTCACTTAGAAACCACAGTGCATCCAACAATAAGGGAGGCATTGTGCTTCTTTATAACATTAATGGAACACAGTAGCACACATAACTTCAGTTCTACATGCATTTTTCACACGCTGTCTTCTGAATGGATGTACCTGTAACAGACATCAGACTACTGATAACCAATACACATCAGGTGTTTACGAATATGTTGTTTGTGTTGTTTTTTTACAAATGCATTTTCTCAGACTACTATCAGACTAGCGCTTTGCTGTTTTTGCTCCCAGCACATAAAAAGATGGTGTATGTACAACAAAATGAACCACAAGAGTGAATCTGAGTCAATGAGGTAAATGAAGTACACATAAAGCAAGCTTCCAGTGTTCACAAGTACTGCAAGATACAACCACACACATTCAATCACAGCTTCTAACACTGGTGGATTTTGTACCTGGGGATATTTGAAGGGCAAGTAGATCTTAAAGTGCACTGAACATAGGCTGTGTGGAAATGAAACATTGATTTTCTTCTCTTAAAAAGCAGATCTCATGCTACCCTTACTGTTAAAATGGTAGAGGTTTTTTTTTTTTAGATTGTTGTATTAATCAGTACTCATGCTATAGAAAAACATATGATGCAATATGACATGTTTTAAAAAAAACAAAAAAAACAACAACAAAAACAAAACGAATGAAGTCTCATTATAGATTTGAGCACACGGCTGGGAGATCTGAGAATAGAGTGGGGAAAAAAAAGCTCTTAATCGTATTCCTCTGGTTGGTAGTGAACTGCAATTGAATGGAAAGTTCCTTAAAGGTGGACATCTCCACAGGGAACTTGAGGTACATGCATGTCATATAGGTTTACTGTTAATTGCAAAATGTGTGTGTCTTGACACTAGACACTTTCAAACCTTCTCCTTCTCCTCCTTTTTTTTGGAAAGTTGGGCCCCTAGTGTCCACCTCCACCTCACCCCTCTCTCTCCAACCAGCTTAGAGCTCTGGGCTATTGATGACAGGGTTGTGGGTGCTTGTGCCAGTGCTTGTGTACTCCAGTATCTGTCTCAGTGTTTAAAAGATCTGTAGTTTGCTCACAAAATATGTATAATATGCAGCAAATTCCCTGTATTAGACTGTAACCTATGAGTTTGACACTATCTGCTTCATTGGTCTGTGCTTTTTAGCGAGTTCAGCTTCTGTACAGACTGAATGCACCTCATGAAGCGTCCCAAAAATACAACAAACAATCTTTTCTATAGTTTCTTCTCTTATTTCTTCTAATATTTGATGTTTTAAGGGAGAAACAGGGTTACTGGAGTTAAATCAGAGTTTGCGAAGAGAGCCCTCTCTTTCTCCCCGTCTGTCCGTGGATGCCTGCACTTAGAGAACAACACAAGGGGAAAGGCAAGTCCAAGTCTCCCTCTCTCACTTACTGAGCAAGGTCTGTGTGTCTCTACAAGTACTCAAACCCAACAAAATGATCTTTCATTTTTTCAATCTTTCCTCACTAAATTAAGGCAGATTTCAAAGGTAAGGCTTCGATGGCCATATAAATGGAAGACCACATTCCAAAAATGATTGCCACTAAAATTCTTTTGCCCCGCAGTTGGAATACCTGTGCTCTACACTCTTAAAAAGAAAGGTTCCTAAATGGATTTTGCCTTGGACATATGGTTCCCGAAAAAAGAAACATGCTAAATAAATAGAAAACCTTTAATAGGAACAGAACCCTTCCATACTGAAAGTCTTTCAATCCTGAAGGTCATTTTAAGAACCTTCCATTTGTTTTTATGGCATTGCTCCAAAGCAGCCGTTTCAGCACCTTGTGTCCACAGGGTCATTAGCCAGTATTGACCAGGTGTGTGTGTGTGTTTGGCTTGCAGATGGGAAGCTGAAGATATGAAATGTTATGAACTTTGTCTGACTGAACTAAACAGATTCTACATTCTCTCTGAAGTTCAGCTACCCAAGGCCGTGGTTGCTTCATCAGGCCCACATGGTCCTACTTCAAGGCAAAATGTGAAGTTCTGCTGGATCTTCAAATCCAAGCTAAACTACAGCTCCCCCTCACACTGCTCTTCACAGCTCATTTACTTTCAGCCCACAAATAAGCTTCAACCGTCAGTCTTCAGAAGTTTCTTTTGTACATCATCACATCGATAAGACAGGAGATGCACAGCAAGCGGCTTGGTAGATCAAGACAAAGGAACATGTGTCCAGATGTTAAACATGGTACCTGTACCTGTACACGTTTACAGAAATTTTACAGATTCTCATAGTTGTTGCTGAATAAAAATGTAAAGAGTGAAAAGTAACAAATACAAGTATTGTATAAAGTAGCTTCCAAAATAATACTACAGCCACTCCAGTATTTCCATCCCCCGATCAAACACTATTTTTAATCAAATTAATTCTGTCATCTTATTCATCTAATTCTTCTAACACCAAGTCATATGCAATAACCCTTCATCATCAACTGGTTGAAATCAGTTCCAGAGCTATAAATACTCTTTTTTCGTACCACTTTTTATATACGGCCGGTTGAACACATTGATTTTTTTTCTATTACCTGCATATGTCAAAAAAATGTGACAATTCATAAAAGTGTTGAGGTACATGTTCCCGCAGAAGTGGGCCATGGCTTTGGACAGCACCACAGGGACTAATACCCAGATAATGAAGTGAGGCAGGCAGAGATAGTGGAGCTGAGCTGAGAATTTCACAGGGATGAGTGTGATACCTGTCATCACGTCTACTAACCCGAGAATGGAAATCCCACAGGAGTCCCCGCAGGGCAGAAATGGCCAGAAACCACAGCGGGCAGAAACGACAATAGGTAGAAACAGCCAGAAAACCACACCTGCGAGAGGCAAGGAGAAACGACAACGGGCAGAAACGGCAAATGGCAAAAACTACAATGGGCAGAAACAGCAGGTACTGACAAAAGGCAGAAACCAAAACAGGCAAAAATGATAACAAGCAGAAACAACAATGGGAATAAACTATAAGAAGTGGCAACAGTAAACAAACAGACAAACAAAAAAAATACATATAAGAAAAATGTATATCTCCAAAGAGGCAAATTTGCAGGAAAACTCATTTTTATGAGTTCTATTGAGGAAAAAGCATTTCTATTGGTTGATCCATTGGAAGCAATGTAAAGGACAATTGTCAGATTTGTAGAAATGAGGTAAAAAAAAAAAAAGAAAAACTGAGAAAATTTAGATTTTTACTTAATTACATGTGCTAAATGGACAAAGGTATTGGGACGCCTGCTCATAAAGAGTTTATCCTGCTTTTGTTAGAGTAACTGTCTCTCTACTGCCCAGGGAAGCTTTCTACTAGATTTTGGAGAACTTCTCTGAGGATCTGATTCATTTAAAATCTACAGATTTAATCTTAAATTTTAAAAAAGAAAGAATTAAAGACCATTTTTCTTTATATTAAAACAGATTTCTATCACACAATAAAAAACATTCAATCAGCCCAACTCCCTCTACTCTCAAAATAAGCCTTTTGATCTTTATAATCCATTTACGTTATAATATAACATAAATCACGTCAGTCATGCCACCAGCAACGCACACAATGTTTTTAGTCTCAGAACCCACTGGGTGACCTTAAGAAAGTGAGCAAATCCCAAATAAACACACACACACACACACACACACACACACACACACACACACACACACACACACACACACAGAAGCCTCTCAGATGCGCCGTCTCCCTGCAGGAGAAAAAGACAATAAATGCCCAGCTTTTAAATATTTAATCTGCTAAAAGCTGCCGTTTAGGGGGCAGCAGGCTCAGATGTCCAAATTAAAGGCTTCTCTTCTCGGGTTTGTTTATACGCCGCCTGTTGAGACCAATTCATTTGAGGAGGGAGAGAGAGAGGCAGAGAGTGGGGCTGGGTCGCCCCGGGCCCAGGGTGGCGCTTTCTGACCACAGTGAGATTACAGCAAGGTCAGAGCGGCACTCCGATCGGATCGAGTTCCAGAGAGGAATCCCAGCGCATCACTAATGGATTTAAAGAGAAAAGAGCAGGAGCATTCTACTCCCCACTGAGAGACAATAGGGCTAAAGAGCTTAGAGAGAAAGAGAGAGAGAGAGAGAGAGAGAGAGAGAGAGAGAGAGAGAGAGAGAGAGAGAGAGATGAGGATGAGAGAGAAAGAAAGCAGGAAAAGAAAATGGGTGAGAGAATAATAAAAGGTAGGAGAGAATTAGAGATGGGGGAAAGTCAGGTAGCGATAGAGAAGAGAGAGTGAGTAATAAAGGCAACTGGGGGAAAAAAGAGTGAAAGATAGAAAACAGGAAAAAGAGAGAGAGAAAAGAGTGTGAAATGCAAAAAAAAAAGAACAGGAGAAAGGATAAGAGAGAGAGAGAGAGAGAGAGAGAGAGAGAGACAGAGAGAGCAATAGAGAATGAAACAAGAACGAAAGCACAAAGAAATTGGGTGAGAGAGAATGGCAAAAAGAACAGAGAGAGACGAGAGAGGAGAGACTGGGTGATAGACAAAATATAAAAGAGAACGGACAGGAGGAGGACAAAGCATGAGAAATGGAGACAGAGAGAGACAGAAAGAGGAGGGAAAAATAAGTGCGAAATAAACAATCTTGGAAGAGAAAGGGAGAGAGAGGTTGAGACACTGAGTGAAAGAGAAAGAGTTTAAAGGAGGGAAGGGAACAAGAGAAAGGGTGAGATAGGTGGCGACAAGGTGAATGAGAGAGAGAAGAGGGTAAAGGGAGAGAGAGTGTGAGAGAGAGAAAGAGAGTGCATGAAAGAAAGAAAGAAACAAAATGAGTGAGAGAGAGAGAAACAAAATGAGTGTGAGAGAGAGAGCATGAAAGAAAGAAAGGAACAAAATGAGTGAGTGAGTGAGAGTGAGAGAGAGTGTGTGTGAGAGAGAATGAAAGAAAGAAAGTAAAAAAAATGAGAGAGAGAGAGAGAGAGAGAGAGAGAGAGAGAGAGAGAGAGCGCATGGAAGAAAGAAAGAAACTAAATGAGTGAGTGAGTGAGAGAGAGAGAGAGCGAGAGAGCATGAAAGAAAGAAAGGAACAAAATGAGTGAGTGAGTGAGATATATATATATATATATATATATATATATATATATATATATATATATATATATATATATATATATATAGAGAGAGAGAGAGAGAGAGAGCATGAAAGAAAGAAACAAACAAAATGAGTGAGTGTGAGAGAAAGCGAGAGAGAGAGCATGAAAGAAAGAAAGAAACAAAATGAGTGAGTGTGTGAGAGAATGAAAGAAAGAAAGTAAAAAAATGAGTGAGAGAGAGAGAGATTTTTTTATTTTTTTATTTTTAAAAACAACTTTATTTGAACATTAAAAACTGAAACATATCACCATGCAGTACAACACTGCAGGACGCTCAAAACAAAAAAAAGGCATAAAACCCTTTCGCACACTCAGCTCCAAGGGCTGGCTAAAGCCAGCTCTCCTTCCTCCACACTACACAAAATACCATTGAGGCACCATTCCACTTCAAAAACCTCCATGGTTGTCATGAGCTTATGGAAACCAAAATCAAAACGGATCCTGGACTCCACCAGAGCCAGGAACAAAGGCAAGACCTCCTGACCAGATCTGTCCTCCATTCTGTTCCTTCTAGAATTATACACATCCAGTTTTGCCTGGCCAACCAAAAAATTCAGCAACTGCCACTTAACCCGCTCCTTCTTGCAGTACCCAGCCCCAAATATGAAAATCTCAGGGGTAAAATTGACCCCACCTCTCTGAAAGATGGAACAAAGAGTATCAAAAAGGGGTTTAAGTCTATTATACATTCTAAAAAGCAATAGAAAACCGTCTCTCTGAGCCCACAGAAGACACATGCACTACTGACCTCAGGATTGATAATAGAGACGAAGGCATTAACAGCCAACACACCATGTAGAATTCGCCACTGGAGATCCCCAGTCCTTTTTGTCAGAGGGGGCTTATACAGCACCCTCCACACTGGACGTTTGTCCAAACCCAGCCCAAACTTGCTCCTCCACACAGTGTCCGGCCTTCCATTGAGCACTGACTTATTTAAAACTTCGGAAAAGGGTCTTTTCTATTTGGTATCACACCTCCATTGCCATACGCCTGCAAAAGGGACTTGTCCTCCGGCAACAACCTGCTATTCCATAAGTCCCGTATGATCTTGGTCTGCCGAACAGACCACTGCCCCAACAAAGAGGCAACATCATGAACGTTATCTAGGCCCGGCCCGGCCACATCCACCAAGTTCCTTAGTTTAACAGTTTTCGAGGCACAGAGTCTGTGTGTGAGACCCATTGCCCCATCAGCCGACACATCTAGCCGAGCTCCTTTAACCAAGGGCTCCTCCAGCAGCCAGTAGAGAGAGGTCTGCTCTAGTCGGTGGTGCTTGAAGAGAGTCCAAAACTTAAAAAGTCCACGATAAAAAAGGGGTAATCCATTCAAATGCAGCTGTCTATGATCCATAAAAAAATAGTGCTGTATCAAGCCCCAGTCCATCAACAGTGTGCAAAATACTGCTAGCTATTTCCCTCCACACTAGGTCCGTATCACCGGTCAGGTATTTCTGCAGGAACTCCAGACGAAAAGTTGCCATTCTGCTGAAAAGGTGAATCAGGCCTTGCCCCCCTTCCTCCCTGGGAAGGAACAGCACACTCTGTGGGACCCAGTGGAGGCGGTCCCAGAAAAAATCCAAGCGTGCTTGCAAATGTGACAATAATCCACCTGGAGGGTCCATACAAGACAGTCTGTGCCAAAGCATTGAAGCAACAAGGTTATTGACAACCAGCACTCTTCCTCTAAAAGAAAGCTGTCCATGGATCCATCTCCATTTTTTTAAACGGCCTGTCATTGTCTCCAGGAAACCATCCCAGTTCTTTTGCTGGAATAAGTCGTCCCCCAAAAACACACCCAAGTATTTCAGCCCCCCTCTTTTCCAGGCCATGTTAGCTGGTAGTTGCAGCAAGCCCTCAGACCATGGCCCCACTGCCAAAGCTTCACTCTTTTCCCAGTTTATTTTAGCTGCAGATAAACGCCCAAAGTCCTGAATAGTGGCCACCAAATGATCAATATCCGATTGTCCACTGACCATTATTATGATGTCATCTGCATAAGCAGAAAGCTGAAGCCTAGGATGCCCCTCCAGTCCCAAATCCAGACCCACCAGAGTAGAGCGAAGCTTATGAAGCAGTGGTTCAATGGCCAAGGAGTAAAGCATTCCAGACAGAGCACACCCCTGGCGTATGCCACGGCATGCTTTGAATGGTGCACTCAGACCCCCGTTAATCTTCAAAACACTTTCAACATCTTGATACAGCACTTTAACCATGTTAAGAAAATACGGGCCAAAACCCAGCACGTCTAAAGTCTGCCACAAATACTGGTGCTCAACTCTGTCAAAGGCCTTTTCTTGGTCTATGGAGATAAGACCAAAGTCAAGCCCACGAATCCTAGCAATGTCCAAAACATCACGCACCAGGAAAATATTGTCCCTGATGGATCTGCCTGGCACACAGTAGGTCTGGTCATAGTGTATGACCTGCCCCATCACATCCCTCAACCTATTAGCCAGGCTCTTTGAAAACACCTTGAGATCTGTGCACAGGAGACTCACCGGCCTCCAGTTCCTGATCTCCTGTAAGTTACCTTTCTTAGGCAACAAGGTGATAACTGCCCGTCTGCAGCTCAAGGGTAAACAGCCCTCCATCAGGCTCTCATTAAGGACCGCTGACAGATCCGCACCAAGCTCAGTCCAGAAAGCCTTATAAAATTCTACAGGTAGGCCGTCTATACCAGGGGTTGTCCCACCTTTCATGCCCTGTAGTGCCGTATAAAGCTCATTAACCCCTAGCGGTCTTTCAAGAGCCACGTTAGAGCTTCTAGAGAGCTTAGGCATCCCAGCATAGAAGCTATCAGCCAGCCCAGGAGCATGCCTGTACTCACTTTTGTACAGTTCCGTATAAAACCGTATGGCCCGTTTCCGGATCTCAGCCGGCTCTGTCAGCTCCCGTCCATCCTCAGAGCGCAGGGCATGAATGAAACAGCTCTGGCCATTTTTCCTCTCCAGGCCAAAGAAAAACTGAGATGGGGCATCCATCTGCGTTAGAATTTGAAAACGCAATCGGACCAAAGCCCCCTGCGCCCTGACACCCAACAGGTCCTTAAGGGCGGACGTTTTTGACCCCAGGACCGCAGCTCGACTCTGATCTCCAGTTGACTCCAGCTGACATTGTAGGTCAATAATTTTAGTCTCAAGTGATCTCACTGACTGGGTGATGTACCTCGAAACATTGAAAGTGTATTGTTGACAGAGCTGTCTTATGTGTACCTTCCCACAATCCCACCATTCACGTAAATTGCGGAAACAATGTTTTTGCAGTTTAAAATTATTCCAATAAGCCACAAACACGCTTCGAAAACGCAAGTCAGACAACAAAGAAACGTTAAAATGCCAGTAGGCACTCTTGGGTTTAATGTTCGCAATAAAAACAGAACACAGAACCAAACTATGATCTGAAAAACCAACAGGAGTGATGTCACAGCTTTTAAAAACATTGAGGTGATGTTTAAAACAATAAAACGGTCCAGTCTGGCCAGAGACACAAAGCCGTCCCTCACCCTAGCCCAAGTATACTGCCTACGGGTCTGATTTAGAACCCTCAACACATCACACAAACTGTTGGTCCTCAAAGATTCCTGTAGAACACGCTGAGAAGCAGCATGAGGTTCTGTATGGTTCCTGTCCAGAGAATCATCCTCAGTGCAATTAAAATCCCCTCCTAAGAACAGAAAGTCCTCAGAACAAAGGTTCTGCAGAGCCTTATTAACACTATTAAAGAAAATAACCCTGTCGAGGCCTACAGTAGGAGCATACAGTATATATTAAACAAAACTATTTTAAAACTCTCATATTTGGCACAAACCACCAAGCACCTTCCCTGCACCACCTGCTCCACCTCAAAGGACATTGGACGAAAGTTTTTGGCAAACATAATAGCCACCCCCCCAGTAGCTGAGCCCAAATGGCCAAAAACAACCTCCCTGTCCCATTCTGTCCTCCAGTTAGCCTCACTGGCAGGATCACTGTGTGTTTCCTGAAGAAACAAGATGTCAAGACCCTTTCTTTTCATTAAATCATAGATCATTGCTCTTTTTTTCTGATCTCGAGCCCCATTTAGGTTTAAAGATCCCACTCTTATGTGACTCATGAGGAATAGATAGTAAAGGCACGGCATGAGACACAACAGGGTGAGAAACACAAAGCTAAGATGTCTCAAAGCCATCATCATCGTTGAGCTCCAATTTCAACTTTAGTAAGAGTTTTTTCAGCCTGTAAACCTCCTGCAGAGTGAACTGCTCCTCACCTTCGCTCCTCATTAATGCACGGACTGACTGTATAAACAACTTTCGGTCGGGAAAATAATCGTCCACCGTAACACCCGTCACATTTTTGGTCTTACTGAGGAATAGTCTGATCTTTCCAAAGGTGTAGGCATCACAGGAGTTC